>NW_015505215.1:3646514-3661221 GCF_001515645.1 Sinocyclocheilus grahami | reverse complement strand
AGAACCAAATTAGCTCCTACTCTGGAGCAGGGTCTAACCAACACAACTGGTACTACCCGTGACGTAAGTAGACATTGATTGGCCAAACGCGTACGAGAACGCCCTCACCCGCCATGATTTAAAACGCTGTGTAAACATACTGTAAACATTGTGTCAACTTATTTCGCAAGTATGGAGAACAGCGATGGATGGACAGACGCTGAAGTGCAGGCACTTGTAGCAAATGTAGCACTGCCAGTTGTATATATACGTCGACATTCCATGTCCATTATTGTGAAACCCACGAGACAACAAAAACACAGCTCCGATCACAGCGTCCTCCATCCTCCTGTTGTTAATGTTGTTCTTCTTTGTTTCTGTTGTTGAACGCCGCGCACAAATGACGTTGCTGTCGACCAGCTTACGTCACTTCCTAGTACACACTGTCGGTGCGAATGCAACCTTTTAAATGGTACTGGGAAATAGTTTGCGCAAAATCCTCCCAGTACTTTAGTACTGTACATTTAGTTCTGGAACTAAAGCGGTGCGAAAGGCCCTAATGAGTAGCGATGTACGATCCAATAATGAATCATTCAAATCTTTTGAATGAACTGATTCCGTTCACAAAACCAGTCTGAATGATTCTGAATGACACTGACTGAATAACAGCATAAATAAATAGAAAAAGAATATATATACATATATATATATATATTATTATTTTTTTTTTCTTGAATTTTATCTATATTCCATTCCAAATACATTGTGGTGCTAATTTATGGTGCTAATATATACTTTTCCTCTGCAAAAACATCACCATGGCTGACCTTTCAAATCAAATACACACGTTTGTAATATATATATACATGTATACACAGTAGTATACCATGCACAGATACATTGGGACTGTCTGAGGAGAAATGCTTTGCTCGGTTCAACCCATTTCTCATTAATTTTTCCCTTAATAAATGAAATCATCATTTCAAAATTGCATTTTGTATTTACTTGCATTATCTTTGTGTAATATTTAAATTTGTTTGATGATCTGAAACATTAAAGTGTGACAAACATGCAAAAAAATAAGAAATCAGGAAGGGGGCCAACACTTTTTCACACCACTGTATATATACATGTATACACAGTAGTATACCATGCACAGATACATTGGGACTGTCTGAGGAGAAATGCTTTGCTCGGTTCAACCCATTTCTCATTAAGCAGCCTGAATGTATCTAAGGGGAAGAATTCACATGAGGGTTAAAGTGAAATGAAAGCAGGCAATATTACTCCTCTGTCACCTGGTCTGTGCTGAAAGCTAGCAGTAGATCAGCAGTGTTGCTGTGGTTTGTTTGCGGCGGGATTTGGAGACCTGTAGACAGAGCACACACTGGGGAGCAAGTGTGTGTTTGCTCTTGTGTCTGGAAATCTGTGCGTGTGTGTGTAATGCTAGACAATGCAGTTGTGATGGCAGATTAGTGAAGTCTGAGCCCAGAGGTGGGCAGACAAAAGTTGACCTGCGTTTAATGAGATCTTCCAGCAACGGAGCAAGCGCCGGGCAGAAAGTGTTTGTGTATCTGTGTTTGTGCTTGTTTATTTGATGACTGAATGCTCCCTCTTGCGCTCGCCGAGCCCTCAGTAAATATTTACTCTCGTTTGAGTCTGTAATCTCAGCCATGTCTCCGAGTAGAGTCTACTTCCTCTCATTCTCCTGATGCACTCACTCCATCTCTATTATTCTCCCTTGATATTTCTTTATTTCTGCGGTTTTGCTTTGCCAGACCTCGCTATGACTGCTGTTTCTTGGTTCTTGTCAAACTGCCAGGTAAAAGTAAGAAATGAAAATCGTATGAGGAATTTCTCAAGATTCAACAGTGATGACAAAAGCTCTGAAATGGTAGAGGATATTTTGAACTGGTCATTTATGTGGTCAAATTAAAGTGTTTACTGCACTGAATATTTAATAATATCAGCCAAAAATGAAAATTCTGTCATGTTGTTCCAAACCTGTATGACTTTCTTTTTTCTACTGGAACATTTACAAAGAGCTTTTGACTTGAAAAATATATAAAGTTTTGATGAACAAACCAAAATTTACAACACAATCTCGGATAATCTTCCTCCCCATGGGAAACTTGCAAGAAAAAACCAACAGAATCCTAAGTTAAAAGTTACTATGAGACATTAAAATCTAACTTAGATATACAGGCCCACAGTACATTGTTTTAATTCCTGTGTACTTTCTGTGTTGCAAAAGCAGAACAAATATGAAATTTACTTCCTGTCATTTACTGACCCTCGTGTAGCTCCAAATTCCTGTGAAACGCACATAAACGCATATTAAAGTAAAGTTCGAATGCCTGTTTAAGTTCTTGGAAAAAAATTCAGTGGCTTCTTTGACAAAACATTCTTTTGTCAATTCTTCATAATTGTTCATAAACGTTTCTTTTCAAATTCTTCATAAACGTTACTCAGTAAATTATATAATTTGTAAAGTTTAACGACAGTATTTTACACAATTGCTCCTTTTGCCATCACATTGAAAGAAACAATGACCCACTTATTTTTGGAAGTGTTTTGGAATGACTTTTCTAATGTTGTAAAAAGGAATTAATACCCACATTTTTTATATTAGCCAAAAATGTGTTTTGTGAAAATGGATTTCATATTAAGCCAACAATTATTTTATTTCTATTCCTTGCAAAACGTTACTTTCCTAAATGTATTTCCCCCCCCCCAAAAAAAATTGTTCTCAATTACTTGTAATACTCTTTGATGGTGTAATACTTATATGCTTTAGTTCATTTCAGAATTTCATGTATTGTAACACTCTTCGAATATTTAGTTTATTCTCTGTTTGTTTGTACTGTTGTGTTCTTTGGAAAAAAAAGGGAAGTCTTCCATGTCCAGAGGCCTATAGGGGACAATCACCCCCACAATATATCCTTTACATGACAATATACGGTAACACTTACAATACGGTCTCATTTGTTAGTATTTGTTAATGCATTAACTAACATGAACTTATGTTGATCAATACATTTTTACAGCAGTTATTAACCTATGTTAATGTTAGTTAATTAAAATGTTTGTGTTCATGCTAGTTTACAGTGCATTAACTGATGTTAAAAATAAAACTTTTGATTTTAATATGTAATGTAAATGTTGGAATTAACATGAACTAAGACTAATAAATGCTTTACATGTTAACTAATGTAATTAACTAATGTTCACAAATGGAACCTTATTGTAAAGTGTTACCCAACATATCACTGAAATCCTTAAACTAAATCATATTAATTTTGTCATTTTGTAGAAAACTTTGATATTTTATAAATGTATATTTAGTAAAGTGATAATTCTATAGATAAATGAATAGTGGTTAATTTTCCTTAATTGCCAGAAGCCTTTCCAAACCATATCATTATTACAGGAAGTTCATTTACCAAAGGCATCTGGATGTGGTTATGAGAGTTGAACCAGTCTGTCAGACAGGGAGGGGCATCGGTAGATACTACTGCTCAATTTAAAATGAGAAATGGGTGAACACCTCGTCTGCTGGGTCTCATTATAACCCTGCCTTATGACAGACACCACATTACCGCATTGAAAGAGACCCTTTAAAAAGGGGGGATTTATTTTGTGGAATGAATTACCAAGTATAATTAAAGCTTTAATCTCCTTTTTCCCCTCAACAAAACAATTTTGTACGAACCCAGAGAAGCAATCCAAAATTAATTTACCGCACCAGTGATTAGTATTAATGCTCTGCCATTTTTTCCCTCTTCCGTTGCTTGGCTCTCTCTTGCGCCGAGCTCAGATGAAAGGATATAGCCTGTTGTTACATGCTATATTCATGTGTAATTAACAGTCTTGCAGAGCACAGGGGGGCAAGCTAGCATGTACTCTTAATAGCTTTCATCCTGGGAATAGCGGCTTTTGTCTCCCGCTGGCAGGGTTAGGGGAGTGTCTGAAACTTTGCTTGTCAAGCCTGTCAGTCACAATGTAAGTCCAGAGTGAACCAACTCTTCAACCAGGCCATGAATGGATGATTTCTACATGGGCAAAGGTGACAGTGGGATTTAGATGACTGGGTGCAAAATTCTTTGTGGAGCTGTTTTTATTGGGTTTTCTGGTGCAGGAAGGGACGGAGAAATGCCAAGATGCTTGAACTGCCCCTCTGTTCTTAATTCTGCTATATGTTTGAAGCGTTTTGACGTGTTAAAACTTGTTTTTGTGAAGGCATGTGCTCAAGTATGACTAGATTTTTTTTTAAATGGTACATTTTCCTTTCTTTCCTGTTCTATGAACCTATTGCCGAAGCTGGATCACGCAGGTTTGCATTTCAAATCAGCTAAGAGTTTGGGTTATTTCTTTGAGAAATAAAAATACTGGCATTTGAAAGAGACATAAGAGATAAAAAGAGATCAAAATAAAGCCTTGTGCCTCTTTCTATTGTTCTTCCAGAGCAATCTTCTTATTTGTTCCTTTTCCAAGAGGTTCCTCTGGTGACCTCCAGACGAGGTGTAAAGTCTTCTTTGATTGGACGAGACCTTCCATAGCCTGTGTAATGAGGGGATGACAAAGTACTGAACCATGGGATCAATGCTGGAGGTGGAAAGCTGTTCGTTAGCGTAGGTATGTGAACATCTTTGTGCTGTTTTGTAGGGTGCGAGTGGGATCGATGGTGCGTTTGCTTTGTGTAGGTAAATGATCATTGTGGAGATGGACAGGACCACTTTGTCTTGGGGCCCTAAGGGAACAAAAGACAAATTGGCCTAGAACTCCCATCATCCCTTTCACTCTCAATTCTACAACTTAACACTGGTAGTGATGCATACCGGAGGACCTACAACGACAAATCGGGTAAAATATTTTTCAGCAGCTCTTTTAGAAGGTCAAAGGTTACTTTTTAAATGGCATTTATTTCCAGTCAGTCATTGTTAATATTTAATTTGCTGTATTTAAGAACCAACACCTTTAGTGGCAAATGTCTTAAAAAAGAGAGAAAGGACATAATAGAACTTAAAGACATAGCCTCTTGAGATTTGAACAAAAAGGGTCTAATTTATGTTGTACATTATCCCTGTTGTTGTTCCTCTCCTTGAATTTGGTCCGGTGTTCTGTGTTTGTGTTTTCCAAACAGACTCAGTCAGTATGTGTATTAATAATGGGATTTTTTCAATGATTCTTTCTGCAAGTTATGTAAGAGAGGTGACAAATGACTGTCTTTATGAATGAGTCATTTGAATAATACATTCATCTGATTCAATCAAACAAATAGATTAATTCAGGAACGAAACATTTCACCATCTTTATGAGTCATTTAAAAATTTATTGAACGGATTCATTAAAAACACTGATCCATTCAGGACCTTAATGAGAGAGGCATTGACTCATTTACTTTTTTAAAAATACCAATTAATTCCAAAACAAAACAGTAGCTGCCTTAATGAGTGTAGAAGTTTGTCTTTATCTTAGCATTATACTTAAATAACAATTAACTAAAAGTTGGTACAATCCCTTCAATGAGCTAGTTTTGTATTAATCAGCATGAGTTTATAAAATATACTTTGTCTGTCTTTGACTATGATAAATTATGAAAACAATGAGAAATATCTGAAGTTGCATGTCATGGATTTATGTGTGGTTTGACGTTCTCTATAATTTATGAATGTTTTATGTTGCCTACTAATTCAATTACATTAGGCTTCTTTTGAAAAACATGCCATAGAGACTAATTACACAGTATGTGCTATTAAACCATCCTATATCTGATAAAACAAGATAACGTATGTTTAACCAATCGGAATCGAGTATTCCAGTGATAAACCTACAGTGTATATTCTACTATGTTATATAAAGCATGTTTAGTGTACCTGTAGAGTAAATGCCCTCATAATTCAGATGCTACATAAATATGCCAAGCTCAGAGAATTGAGTCTCTGTTATTGAAGAAATGAATATTTATTTATAACCATATTAATCATGATAGTAATAATAATAATCATAATCATAATGATTTCATTAATAAACAGTACTGGTGTTTGAAGCACATTGGATGCATACAGAAAGAAAACGGAAATTTAGAGTACAGATCCAGGACAGCAGAAGTTTCGTCATTTCATTTTAAATAGAATACTTTATATTGGTTTCTTTTTTTTTTCTTTAGTGTTATTTTTTTCACGCTTATGTATTTGGAACAATTTGAAAAAGAATGAGAGAAAATGAAAACAAAAGAAAAACCCAAATGATAGAGTTGTTGCGTAGAGCTTGTGTTGTACATGAAGAGAACCTTTAATATAATACATTTTATATTGAGATGACAGAGGAAATAGCTTTTGTATATTTTTAGTAGAAAACAAAGGGGCTGGAAGCACACACATGTACATACAAGCTCAAATGCATACACACTCACTCTCTCTCACACACACACACACACACACACTACATGGAGGGTAACTATCACTGAGACAACTAACATGACTTCCATTCAAACTCTTGTGCTTCGGGGATCTGGCAATGACGATGAGGAAAATCATGTTGGCAGGAGTTCGTTTTTTTCCTTTTTTGTGTTGGGAAAAGCAATTGCCAAGATAAGTTTGTCGTTTCCATTGGCTTGACTGTGTTTGAATGAAGTTCAAGGGAAGTGTGCAGACACAGGTGAGCTGCATAGCTGGTCCTACACCTGCCCTAACATCTAGAGCAGGCGACCAGTGTAGATTTGAAGGACGTTTCGGATGGAGGAACAAGTGGCAGATACATGCGCTTGAGTTTCATTGTAGTTCTGACAATAGACTATAAGCAGACTACAGTTTGCATTGGTTCTCTGCTTTGGGTCGAGGAAGACGGCGAATGACTTTGGTGCTCAGGATAATGGGCTGTTTGAGAGGAAACAGAGTAGAGGGAAGACAACAAGCCAAAGAATACAGTGCAAAAGCTGACATATACCTCACAGCAGGGTTGAAAAAACCAGGACTTGTAAACAAGTAATGTCTCATATGGACTAAAGCAAAGAAATAAACCCAGAGGTCTCAGATCTCTGTAGAATTGACATCTTTTTGTTAGGTTTTCAGTCACAATCTCTTCCAGAGCAGAATCCGTTACTTGGTTTTTAGAGTCCCTGAAACAACACGTCTTCGCTGAAGTTCTCGTCGCTATCTGACCCGGCGAACTGTTTTCCATGATCCTTCAGGTAACAAAGTAGTACAGTCACTGAGATAGGAGTCACCAGTTTTGTAGAAAATAAAGTTTTGTTCTTAAGAGGAAAACTGCAGCAAGAAAGAGTAACATCATTACCTATGGAAGGGAACACATCAGTTCTGTCATGTAACACCTGAGTCCGAGGAAGCGCATGATTTTGCAAAGCTTGGGAATGCTGTCTGTAGAGGTGGGCTATCTATTAAATGTACCATTCCTTCTCACTGAGCCAAAATACACACTGTAAAAAGCAGGAAAACGTGCAGTTGTTATTTCATAGACGCATTTCCTCCTGATTTGACCCACTTGCTTTCATTGGAGTAACCTAATGTAGTCAGGTTGATTCAGTTCTGTTAAATATGAAAATGTTGACCTGAATTAAACCAGTAAATTTAGATGTTAACAAATGAAGCACATTTTAGGCAACTCAGCAACAATTTTTTTTACAGTGCATTTCTTTCCCAACATACCGCTGTTCATCATCGATTATAGAGTGACACCTCTTTTGAATGTGGGTCAACTGTTCGCCATTTGCATAAAGAAAAAAAAAACAAAGGAAAGTGGAAGTAGATAAAAACCAAAGAGCATAATTCTGCTCTGTCTCATCCAATCATTTTATGTCTTTTCTGCCATTGTCCTGCAGGGTCATGATAATGTCCGTCGGCCAGCTGGAGTGCTCCTGTTATAAAAGAGAGGTGTCAGCTGGACCGTACTTCAGAACGAAGACTCGGTTTACCGTGTCCACATTTACAAAGTACTGCTTAAAAAACAAAGACATGTACATAAAAAGTTGAATTACATTCAATAGCTGAACCAAAGATACAGATGAACAGAAACAACGCCACACAAGTGAAAATCTCTCAGTACTTGCATAAATTGCCGCCGAAAATTAACCTGGACCACCGAGAAAAAAAAAAAAAAGGTTGTACCTTTTTGAAGGGTCGCAAAGTCACAAATAGATATATCCATATATAAATGTTTTTCATACTGGTAATACAATAATACAACATTAGTAAATGGCTACAATCGACGTTTGACCACGCTGAGCAGCATGTAATTAGTACAACGTTTAAATATATAAGGATGTGTCACTGAAATGGAGCTCATTAGAAGTATAAAGGTAATCGATTTTTAATAAAACTTTGCTCGCAACCATATGACTAAACTGGCATGTCGTTTTCCACCTTGCAGTGGGCAGGAACCCATTTTCAAGATGGATAGTGAAACTCCCGTGACAATACAGAGAAGACAGCTCCAATTTTCTTAATTTGTAGCCTCATGACACCACATACAAAAGTGTTTACTACACAGCACAGCCACCTCCACAACACTACAATGAAATGCTTTTTGGTAGCCCTGGGCTCTGGGGCCGCCGCGACCCAACACGACTCTATAAAGCCCCCTTCCGCCCGTAACCACTCGCACACAAGAAGGCACGCACACACACGCACACATCCCAGTAAAACCTGCCGACGGGCCATTTCGTATTGTGCTACAAACAACAGCAGGATGACAGCGCATTCCCTACTTCAGACCGACTGGGCTCTGGTGGTTTATTTACAGTGTCTTCTCTTGCCCCATTCCATGCGACACCTGAATATAGCAACCTGATGTACTGTAAGATTTGGAGTCCCATGCGAGGTTGTCTGCTTACATCTAAACGGGATGAATGACAGCACCCTATGTTAGCGACTAAAGGCCTCTTTCCCCAAGGAAGCAATGCAGTTCAACCCATGACATAAACCTGCTGATGGAAGACCCAGCTGTGCCATATATTCAAGGGCATTGCATGAAGAGGGGCCACATGGAATCGTGTCTGGTGGGTCTTTAGCCTCTCTGTCCGGCCCCCTTGACCCTCCTAACACAGGCCGGACAAGGAGGTCTGCGGTGGGAGGGGGGTGGGGGGTGTGAAGGACCAACATATACACCCCCCATCCCCCCTCCTACAGCACTAATTCTTCACTCTGTTGCTAGTTTTGTACTATTTTTTTCTTCGCTTCTTTTTTTTGTAACATATTTATACATACATATATATCGCTATATAGATATATACACTCATCTTTTTTATCTTTTTGAAACCATAAACTTAAAAAAGTTTAGAAAAATAAAAAGTTTTATGACGACCTCTCCTCTTCTCCTCCACCCCGAAAGGCTGTCCCAGGTGAAAGCTAAGCTCCTCTTTTCATCCACAGCTTGACTGTGTCAGTCTCGCATCCCCACAGAGATATATAATGCCTTCTCCTGACAGCCTCGGTGTAAGGATTTCCTCTTAACTTCTTTTTGTATGTTTTTTTTTCATTGACACTTTTCATCCTTTATCCTTTTTGTTCCTTTTTAGCTGATGCTCTTCTCCATTGTCTTCTTTCTTTATATCTACTAGAAACGCAAAAGAAATAGAGAAAACATTAGTTCATTTGTTCTGTATGCTGTTGAGGTGCATGTAGACTGTCTGTAACGTACATACAGTGGGGTCCAAAAGTCTGAGGCCTTTAGTAAAAATGCTTCTATTTGCATTTTAATAATTTAATACATTTCTATTCAACATTTTAAGGATGACAATTTGAAGAAAAAAATTCAACTGAATGATTCATATGAAACAATGTTACTAATAATAATACTAATAACAACATTTAATAATGATAAAAATGATTTATTTTTAATTTTCCATTACAAATGTTCAAATTCAAATTATATTATTAGCATAACGATTAGGAAAAATTCAACAGAACATTTCTAATAAATATAATAATAATAATAATTATATACATATATATACATACATACATACAGTATTTCATTACATTACAAATTATTCTATAAGCATATTTTGAAGGAAAAAATTCCTATATATGTGCAGAGGTCACATGATCAGTGTCACAATAAATAGTGCAGAATCTGAACTATTATTGATTTTACATCATAATTTACAATTTAATCATAAATGTTTGTTTTACTTTTTTTTCTTCTTCTAAATCCTGAAACTTAGTTTCCAGGTTTAAATTAGATTCTGAATCCCAGCTCTTCAATGTGATCTCAGACTTTTGGACTTGCATGATCTAAAAGAAACTAATTACACAATAAAAATGCAAATCATGTAGAAGGAAAATATATTCTGATTACATTATCTTCTATGCACCGGCTCAATATCAGAAACAATCCTTGGGTGTAACGCTAAACACACATTGTGGAATTATCCCCCAAATCCCGGATTAGAGTAACTGAAGTGAAAATAGGGCTCAGCAGGGAGAGCTTCTGCTAAATTTTTTGCATAATGAGTAAACTGGACTGATCAGAGGCTCGGGGATATCGTTGTAGTCTGAGGAGGATGTTCGACACTGAGCTGAAAAGACGTCCACCGGACAGGAAGAGAAAAGCAGAAAGAGAGGAGGAGGAGGAGGAGATTCCAGGGTGTCCTGGGGGCTCTCATCCTGACAGAAGCTCTCTAATTCAGGGAGATGTGGTGCCGCGTGGAGGAGCCTCAGAAGAGGGAGCGGGCTGGCTTTAATTTTAAGATGACTTTGTAGTTCTTCACCTATCCCTGGAGGAGCACACAGATGTGCTCCGGCATACTGATCATGCCCAATGATGGGCCTCTGTTCTCAGGGTGTAATATCTCTGGAACAGACATGGGAGGCTCCAAGTTTTTGCTTAACAAACATGAACAAAAATCGACTGAGGGAGACGTAAAACTGTTGGTGGGCAGCCATGTCGATGGAAGCCAAAGACACTTGTAACATGATACATGCTAAGTCTTCTTTTCAACATCCAAGTGCTATCTACTATTTAAGTGACAAAACTGACAGCTACAGCAGACAATAAAATAAAATACAGACAATAAAATAAGTATATTTTATACTATATATATAATTAAAAACATTTAAAATATATAACATTAAAATAAAGAATAAATATTACTAAATGTACATCCATATGCATAAAGTCTAGCAAAACAGAAAAGACTAAAGAGAGAGTTATAATTTTCCTTTTATTTAGACACAATTACTTTTTTATGTACATAGCTTTAACTACTGAATCTTGAAGTCCAAAAACAAATGGCTATGCGAGAGCAGAATGTACCAGTTGGATTTTAACAGATGAGGCGATTTTCATATAAGCTGAAAATTTCACATTGTAAGCCTACAAGAAATGGACAGCAAGTACACATTTAATACTATAGATTATACATATAAAAGAAGACTACGATATGTGCTCACATATATTTATATATAGTATTATGTACAAAGAGTACAGCTTTTGCTTCTTTTTTTTTTTTGTAAACTTTTTAAAAAATCCCCTGACAGATGAAAATTGCACAATGAGACAGCTCATGGAATAGACACAATTTTAAATGACAGAAAGTTAATGAGGTAAAAGCAGATAATATTAAATTGCATTACTGTCCGGTGTGACCTAGTTTGAGTCTATTATTGACATAATTCTATGCTAGTTAAGCAGTTGCATTAAGCACGTAAAATAATCAATTATATTACATTATTAACTTCCATGTAACATTTCAATAAATAGATAAATGCAAAACAAAATACTTTTTTTTAGCTTATACTCCATTCTGTTTGCAGCCTAAAACAGACCTCTCAGTAAATGAACATTTGTGCCATCAAATTGAGAGAGATGAAAATCTGCTGCTATGTGGACTGGCCCCTGGCCCAGGGTGGCATCTTACAAATCACTGCATTAACAGAGCTAATTAAACAGGCAATCTTTTAATGGCCCACTGCGGCGTCCATGCAAGACAGAGACTTCCATCTTGTCAATCTGCAAGCTCACACATTCGTTTAGATGATTGCAAACTGTCTCCTCAGCAGTCATTTCATGCTCGGCACAGTGTTTTCTCTCTCTGCCTAAATGCTGGAATTAAATAAATGGGTGATTGAGTCCTAATATAGTTGCTTGATTAGTTTAATTGTCTGAAATAGAGATGGAAATGCCTTAGTCAAGAATATGATAGTCTTTTGCATGAATTAACTCAATCAGATTCATTTATAATTCTGCATAGATATTTAACAAGAGGAAGCATGGTTTATACGGTCAAACTAAACGTGTTTTAGGACTAACTTAATGTGTGGCTGGAAGCACCGAACACAATGCATATTTTATTTCAAAAAGGCTCATAAATCACCACTCTAGGTAAAACTGCTTCCGAAAATGCGAATGCAACTAAGTCAATTAAAATTGTGTCTCCCACATAAATGAAACTGAGGTCAGAGGGCAGCGTAAATATCTTCCCGATGTATGGAAAAAGGACATCAATTTAAATAGCTCAACAACACACAGCACAGAGTTATTGACTCCCATCTGGACATAATATGCTCTCTCCTCTCCTCAGAAAAGGTATAAACTATTTTGATTTAAAGCCTATTATATTCTATTATATAAAAATGTCACCACATAATATTATTAAGAGTGTATAATAAGTTTACAAAAGAAAGGACTTTGTACTTTGTATGTTTAACACACAGTGGAAATGTTTTCATGTCACACCTGTCTTGTTTTTCATTTTCAAATTGATACACACCAACAACACATTGTTCAAAGTCAGACATCATAAAAATGTAAAGAAAAATAAGCTTGAATAGAGAAAATAAAATCAAAATGTTATTTACAGTGCATGTTAAATCTTTTGAGCAACACTTGTATTCCATTCCCACAGAGGAGATTTTAGCTTTTGCATTTTGGTTTTTGGTAAACAATAGTTTGGATGTTTCAAGAAAACAAAGCCTTTTAAAAGTCCATTTTAAACAATTCTCCCAAATAAAATTTAGTTTGATACATGCTACTTAAATGGATGGTTCACCCAAAAAAAAAATTTCTGTCATAATTTAATCACCCTCAAGTTGTTCCAAACCTGCGTTTCTTTATTTCTGCTGAACACAAAAGAAGATATTTTGAAGAATGGTGGAAACCAAACAATTGTCGGTAGCCATTGACTTCCATAGCATTTTTTCCGACTATGGAAGTCAATGGCTACCGGCAACTCTTTGGCTAACAACATTCTTCAAAATATCGTCTTTTGTGGCAAACAAAAAAGAAATTCAAACAGGTTTGGAATGACTTGAGGGAGAGTAAATGATGTCAGAATTTTAATTTTTGGCTGAACTATGCCTTTAAACTCCTGTTTGCTCTGGCACCTGCCCAGTTTTTTCCGTTGTACAGCTCCGTAAACAATTTTTTTGTTTTGCCATTTTCTTAGAGCCAAGTGAGCCTCATGCTGCACAGGGGAGCAAGGACACATTCGTTTAGGTGAAATATTATGTTGCGCTGTAGATTTCTCCCTACAAAGGTGGAAAAAAGCAATGCATCTAATCTATGTTTTACAATAGGCTGCTGTGATTTCACACTCACGGGAGAATGGTGTGTCTGGAGAGGCAGCCACAACAGCTATGGTAATAGACTGAGCAGAACGGCTGTGCCACGCGCCTGGCTGGCCTAGTGTATCTCCAAATGAGATCAGTGGTTATTGACTCAATGCTGTTATCTTTAATCTGTGGAGTAAATTACTTTGGATGCTGCCTCTCTACCCTGGTTTCTTTCCTCTTCTTCTATAACTCCACCCGTACAATTCTATTTGAGGGGTGCAGGCTGCTATTTACTGGGCCGGGTGTGCATGTGTGTGTGTGTGAGACACGAGGACATGATCAACGCCCTGAGGAACTAGGAAACGAGGGAGGCCCTATTTCACTGGGAGGATTACTGCCACCCCCAACTCTTTCTCTCTCATTCTTCCTCTCACTCTTCTCTAAAGGCCTGGCATGTCTTATCACAGGTCCTGTATAAAGTGCTGGGCCACAGGGGAATGTCACCTTGGGGGAAAATCTCTCACCTTAGTGCAAAAGTATGGGATGATATTAGACTCAAAATGATTAATAGGTGCACGCACAATTATCCATGCACTGCATACATTTTATACATGCATCTTACTAACCACAAACAAATGCCTTTCAATTTGAGTCTGTGGAATTCGGGATTAAATGATTGTGCAGCGATTTGTACAAATACAGACATGTTTGCGAATAAAAACGTTCTGTTCTGAATTAATATATCATAAATTGCTCATGCAAAAAGGAATCCGTGCATATGTGGATCAGGTGAAACACGTGCATTAATTGACGTCTAGTTCGAGTTGATCTTGTTCAGTTCATTTGGATTTTGAGACTTCATTTTCGCAGTTTACAGCATTTCACGTCCCCCACACACACAACTACCAACAAACAAGACCCAGTGCAATTCATTAACGTGTACACGATTTGAAAAATTTGCAAATGTGTGTCACTACACTGAAACAAATGCTTTTCGATCGGTGTCTGCAGAGTTAAGAATTACATTAATGTGCAGCATTTTATTCAAATAGAGACATATTTGTGAATACAAATGTTATAGTTTGTATTAAAGTATCATGATTTGTGCATGTAGCGATTAAAATGTGCATTTGTGGATCAGGTGACACGCGTGCATTCATTCACGTCTCTTCTGAGTCGATTCTATTTGATTCATTTGAATTTTGAGACTTTCGTTC
>NW_015505215.1:3637279-3646504 GCF_001515645.1 Sinocyclocheilus grahami | reverse complement strand
TGAGCGCCAGGAAGTATAAAAGCGCATCCGGCAGAGCGCAAGTTAGCTTCGATGAAGTAGCGCCTGGAGTGATGCAGGGAGTATGGCAAAGAGACGCAGCGTCTCGTTCCCTTGGGGAACCATGGTTCCATACGTAACCTAGAGACGTTAAGTTAGAACAAGTTCAATAAAACAGCCTTTGAAACTGTTTGACAGTGAGTGACTGGCCTTCTCTTACTCTCGTGACTGTCGTGAGGATTGACTCGATTCGGGGAGCCAGAGCAGCATCCACACACTTCGTGAAAGTGCGGGGTGAGAGTGACAGGCCAAAGGGAAGAACTCGATATTGGTATGCTTCGCCCCCGAAAGCAAACCTAAGGAACTTCCAGTGTTGAGGGAGGATGGAAACATGGAAATAAGCGTCTTTGAGATCTATCGTAACAAACCAGTCCTCGGACTGGATTTGAGATACTATCTGCTTGATAGTAAGCATCTTGAACCGAAGCCGTGGTGTGATAGCAGTTTGATAGCACCGTTCAGAAGACGGAGATCTAAGATCGGACGCAACCCCAGCTCTCTAATATGGGCGAGGATGACATCTCGATGCCGAGCCGCCATCTGCTCCGATTGAACTAGTATTAACCAATCGTCGATATAATTGAGTATGCGGATGCCCTGGAGTCACAGAGGAGCCAGAGCAGCATCCACACACTTCATCCCCACGACAACAGTCTACGCCGTGCCTCGGCAACAGCGGGACCGCTGCCAGCGGGATCGTGAGCCTGGCCACTCTCATCAAACACAGCCAGGCAAGAGCGGAGCATACGCAGCGAGAGTAACTCGCAGTGATGACAATCAGCTCCTCGAAAGCTGAATGCTCCGCTCCTAAACAAACAACACACAGATCGTGTGTATCTTGCTCGCCATAGATATTAGTTTAGACTTTGATATATTATTTTGAATGCTTGTGGACTGACAGACAACAGTAAATAGACTGACACATACACAGAGCGCTACTGAAGAGCAGAAGCTAACTTGCGCTCTGCCGGATGCGCTTTTATACTTCCTGGCGCTCACGTCACCCCACTCGTGACGTCTCGCTGCTCCATTGGACTGATTTTACACGTGCTTCAGAACGCGGTCACGCAGGGGCGTTCCCAAAGCGATCTCGACGCAGCTCGAGTTCCTGAAGGGGAACTTGTCTTAAGACACAAAATATCTTATATTAATTTTGCCAAACAAGAACTTCGTGACGGTACCTTGATTTTTTCTTTTTTTTCTTTCTGTAATTCAACGGCACGTTGTCGGTTATTCCTTCCTTGTAGGCTATTATTATAGGCATAAAATGTATGCAGTACATGGATAATTGTACGTGCATCTATTAATCATTTTTAGTCTAATATAATCCCATACAAAAGTGCTGCTCCATCGAGAAAAGAATGTTAAGAATCATATATGCGTGGATATTTATAAAAACAGATATGATATGTCTAGATTGAGAGCTTTCAACATTTTACATTTTTCAAAAAGATCAAATACAGGCAAATTTTTTTTTAAAGTTAATTAATGTCCGGGTGAATTTATTTGTATTATATTTATCAAAACTATATATATATATATATATACACACATACACACAACCATACAAAACTTTTGGGTCAGTAGGATTTTTTAAATTTTTATTCATATTTTCTTTTCAGCAAGAATGCATTCAACTGATCAAAGGTGACAGTAAATACATTTAGAAATTATAATTTTTTTTTTACTTCAAATAAATTCTGTTCTTTTGAACTTACTATTCATCAAATAATCATGAGAAAAAGTCCCCGTTTCTACAAAAATATTAAGCAGAACAACTGTTTCCAACACTGATAAGAAGAAATGTTACTTTTTAATGTTATCAGTATATTAGAACGATTTCTGGAGGTTCATGTGACACTGAAGACTGAACTGATGGTTGCTGAAAATTCTGCTTTTAAAAATGACTTTTTAAAGTATATGAAAATAGAAAACAATTGTAATGATATTTCACAATATTACAATTTTACTGTATTTTTGATTAAATAAACGCTTGGTGCACAGTAGAAACTTTTTTCAAAAACTCCTTACCCAACCCCAAACTTTTGAATGGTTTGAATACATTTATTAATTATATTTCTGTGAGAATATATTTATAATTGTATATATTTATTATTACTTAATTGATTAGATACATTTGACCCTTTCCTAATTGTTTCCCTACACTATAACTTAAATCTTCCCTCTCCTATTAGGAATTCTCTCTACATAAATTTTCGACTTGACCAATAATGTCCTGAAGATCTATGACTAGGTTGCATTCTCTCAATGCTTAAAATTTAACTCAACAGCAAATTAATACTGGACCATGTTGTTTAGAACATCATAACCGGTACTCTCTGAAAAGGGTGCAGTTTCCCAAGGGATGTGGGATGGTTTTTTATTTTCAATTTATAAATACATTTAGTCTGTAATATCTCTGTATCTTTGTTAGCCAAAATTATATTAAAAATTATTTTAAGCGGACAGCGTCTTCCATATTAACATAAGCGTGATGGAGATTTCAGCAATGAGTGGTAATTGCTCCCCCTGTCATCTCTGTTGCTACAGTGGGATTCTGGACATCTCATCAGCTAGAGGGTGCAACAGACCGTGTAGTGGGGAAATGTTCTCTTTTTCCACATTACCGCACTATGTTTATTTACAGAATGCTTTCTGAGCCGCTGAAGCGGCCTTGATTAAGTGTACGCTCTTTATGTGACATCTAACAGATTAAAACTGAAGGAAACCTTGCTGGAGGCCTTCCTTCATGAATATGTGCTTTGATACAGGCAGACGTGTTTGTATACAGGTTTTGTTAAAAATAGGAAATAAAAAGAACATTAACATAATATAATATATGTACTATACTGTTAGATTATGCTATTGTTAGAAATTGTATTGTTATTATTGCCTGTAAATAATAAAATGAAGAAACTGTATCCGGATTTGCTAATTTTATGGCTTTGTTAAAATAATATTAATACATTTTTTAAAATTATTATTATAATTTCCACTTTAATGGTGAAATAATAATAATATATTATTTTTCTAATTTTTTTTTTTATGTTATTGTTATTATTATTATTTCTGCTTTAACAAATATAATAATAGATTATTTCCTAATTTTTATTTTACATTTTTTACTTTATAAACAATAATAATAATTTATTGTAAAAAAAAAAAACCCCCGTAAGACCAACATATTAAAATCCCATAAAATGTATTTTTAGTCCATCTGTGGCAATGGAATACTTTTGACCAAATATTATAAAAATAAATAAATTGACATCTCACTTGACGTCCATCTCCCCAAATGACATACAATTGCAATCATACAGACAATAAATGTTCATTGAGTTTTATAACAGTACGTCAAAGTGAAAGAGGGTGTGAGTGACAGAGAATTACTTGAAATGCTTCATGAAGGGTCCATGTAGCTAACTATCATTTTTAACACTACTAGAATATAATTTCGGTAAACAATCAAAGCCAGAGCTTTGCAAATGAATGTTTATATCCATATTTCCCTTTGATATTTACTGGAGAAAAAATAGTAAGGCTATATTAGTAGTTTACAGATAGCATATGCAAACCTTAGAGGTTTTTCTCTTCATATTTTAATGAATAGCAGTCACTTCTAATAAGTGGGTGTTCAGTGGGGCCTTTAATGCAAAGACTGCAAATATACGTATGCGAGTCTAGCACTGCTGTTGTTTTGCTCAAGTTGCTCATTGCTGTGCCATTTAGTAAGGCAAATAAACTCACTTCCTGGCCCACTCCCTGTCCACATAAATCAGCTGAGCTCATGCCCATAAATCTACGGCGTGACTAAATGAGAAAACTCATTGGACAGCACCCCTCCGGCCCCCCTCCTCTCTGTCACTCAGCCCCTCCCCTACCGGACCACACATTTCAATACAAACAAAACAGATTCCAAATCAATAGCCAAGCAACAGAAATGCTGGATAACTACAGGTTGATAAGAAGAGCTTTAGCCCAAATGTGACTGTTCGGGGAAGGTTCGCTTATGACCCGGAGGTGTTTTGCTCTTTTGAACGTAGAGGTGGTTGGGTTGTTTGTTTGTGTTTGTTTTCTTTTGTTTGTTTGTTTGTTTGTTTGGATTGATTCTCTCTCTAGTAGGGTGTGAAGCGACTGTAACCTCCTCTGTAAAGGCTAGCCTGCAACATCAAAGATGAAAAAACAAAAAGGACCCAATCAGTGTTAAATAGATTCTTTGGGGTGAACAGTGGTTGAAATTTTCTTCCCTTTTGTCTCATTTTGCTTATCGTTTTAAGTTTGGAATGAAATTACAATGTGAATTTTAACACAGGTGGGTGTCAGAGTTCAGAGCTTCATGGATCAACCGGGTAACGACTAAAACAGCCCAGTGTATTTCATCAGTCGCTCTGTATCGAACCTCTCCATCATGGCCGTCTCGCCCTCAGGTTGATCTGATTGGAGACATCTAACACGCACTACTTTCTCAGACCTCTTCTTAACCGGACTGCAGTAGTGCCCTACTCTGCTCTCGCCAAATACAAAAAACTTCAAAGGCTCTATGAGCCGTTCTCCTAAGCTTCGACCCTGTGGAACATACACATGCCTTAAACGTGGCATTAATTCTGTTCTAACAGAGAGCAAAGCAAACTAACTTTTTTTCCCACAACCCTCTGAGGGGCTCATTATTAAATACTTTTTACTTGTGATCTACTGGTCAAATATGATTTAATGATATTCATTTCATTCTCAGCAGGCTCAGTGCAATGAGTTCTGCCCATTTGAGTCGCAACCGGTTCGGTCCTGCCATCACTGAGAACTCTGAGTGCCCACTTCGGCCCCCCTGCGGCCCTCGTTTGACCAGAGGAGTGCCGAAGGATATTTGCTATGCCTAAACGTGGTAAATTGAAGTCTTGAGAAAGGGAGGAAAATTTGGGAAAAAAAAGAAAAGGAGCCAAAAAAAAAGCAACACAGGCCACAGTTTTAATTAAGTAAATGAAGAGGGAAAAAATGGTCTTAATTAATGAAAGCTTTTAGCTAGCAGCTGCACCGGGGAATAGTACGGTTTTGAGAATCACACGGATGTCGACTTGGTAAATTCCAGTCATTTGTCTTAGGCAGAGTGTTTGTCCAATAAGCCTCATGGGCAGGGGGAGGTGGGTGTGATGGAATTTATTTTTTCTCTTTCTTTTTCCCCCGTCGTTCTTCCTCTGTCTCTCGCCTTTTCTTTAATCTCCCTCGGCACGCTGCTGCACGCGCTTGATGGTCGTTAATCTTGAGAAAAGTCCCGACCAACAGCCGCAAAAAAACAAATCATAAAGAGTTTTCTCTTTTTGTGTTCAGATAGGAGTTTTAGAATTTTTCATCTTTGATGTTAGCTGCAAAAGCTAGCTAAAAACAAACATTAACGGGATGATGATCCCCACATTTGCTGATATGCAAAGGACAGTGTCTCATTGGAAGGTCTAATCGAGTGTCAGTACGCTGGATTACCCGAATGCATTTAATGAGATACAAAGTGCCCAGGATCCATCTTGACAAACTGTCACATACACATATATCAGCTGATGAGTCTCTGAATATATAAACATATATCTATACTCCTGACATTAATAATGCAAATGTGAACAGGGTCCAAAATTAACACTTTCCAAGCACCAAATTTAAGCATAAATTGGCTTTGGCGAGAAAATAAAACACTTCGGCAGTTGGCCACTAGCAATCTGTTAGAATGGTTCCTGATGTAGCTGAAGAAAGCGATTAAAATCAAAAAGGTACTATCATCTACCAATAATGTTACATTTTTTCCCGTAGTAATACTGGGATATGTTTTTGGTCTCCACAGCTATATATATATATATATATATATGAATTACATACAGTATAATGTATGCATAAATAAAACAAATTTATGGCTGGTCATTTTGGACCCTGAATATGATTATCATCACGTAGAATATTAAGGACTTTAGACACCCCAACTACATATCTTCAGCTCATAGCACATGCTTCATTCAATATGATAATATTTACAATTATTCTATTCATAATTCAATTACATTTAACAGAATGTACAGTGATATCTTTCAGCATCATTATGGTTGCACTGGGCTCTGCCTTGTATGTTGTTGGGGTGCTTGAGTCTGTGTAATGTTAGGGCATGGATGAATGTTTCATGCATCACGTTTCTAGACTCACCATAGTGCCCACGCTGTACGTGGCTGCAGGTCCAATCGTGTGGTGATAAGGGTCTGCTGTTGCATAGACTCTGCCATAGCTACAGGGAAAGGAAGAAACGGAGAGGGCATTGAAGCTTCGAGAAGACCGTATGCACCAGTGAACACTGTTCATTTGAACTAGATCCATTATCACTACACCCTTCCTCCCTCTCTCTTGCCCTCTCTTTCTTTGTCTTTGTCTGATAAAAATGCAATCACTGGCCTGCCATAAATACACGGTATAAAGGTAAGTGTGTTAAAAGTGATAGGTGCTCTGTTATTGTTTTGGAGTAAAAGTATTTTATCTTATGAGCATGTGGTAAAAGTTATATTGGTCAGAGAGGGACAAGCCACTGAAAAAACTCAGCAGAGTAGAAAAGAGAAGAAAATGGGAAACAGAAATGAAGAACCAACAGCAGCATTGCAGGCTCATAGAGTGTATGTTGCCACTTTTTAAATAAATCTTTTATTTTTTTAATAAAAATTGTTTTTTTCATTCCTCTAATCAAAATGTTGTGTAATTGTTTTTCTTATGTTCTCAACATCACTTTCCATGTCATAATTTATATAATTTATTTTCCATGTTATAATCCCTTTAAACCATCAAAAGCAACTTCCTTATTGACATCATCCTCCAGGAAGTGACACAAATTTGGTGGAAAAAGCAAAAGCACAAAAATCAATAATTCCTAGCAATGGATTTGATAAATTCGGCGATGGTTTATGCTATTCATTAACATTCTTATTTGAAAAATAATTACTGAA
The DNA here is from genome assembly GCF_001515645.1 of Sinocyclocheilus grahami. Classification (NCBI taxonomy): domain Eukaryota; kingdom Metazoa; phylum Chordata; class Actinopteri; order Cypriniformes; family Cyprinidae; genus Sinocyclocheilus; species Sinocyclocheilus grahami. The sequence continues at coordinate 3,639,485 of NW_015505215.1, read as the reverse complement.
ATATGTATAATTTAAAATTTCAAACTAAAATATGTGAATTCGGTTAGTTTCCATGCTTGTGTAAGCAAGTAAATAATCAAGATTAAATAATTAAATAAATACATTTCCTATAAATATTTCCTTAAATGACAACATTAGCAAATTCAAACTTTAAAAGTTACAAAGTTCTAAAGGTAATGCAGAACAGAAAGGACCCAGCAAGGAAAGAGATGTAGGGATGGTTTGGATTTTGTGTTGTTGTGCGTGTGCATTAAAAAAGCGAGTGAAGGAGGCAGAGAGTTTATGTTCACAGCTCTCTTTATCCTTTTCATGCTCCTTTGCCCTCTCTTGTTTACCAAGGCTGCACTGTAAAGAGGCACAGGGCTGGTGGCGGCGGAGGCGTTCTCTGACTCTTTTCATTGGTACCGATTTGGAACTAATTCCTCCAAGATGGGCCTTACTTCTTCCTTTATTTATTTATTAACCTCCAACACTTCCCTTCTTTATTTGTTGACTTTCCCTACAAACACACGCTTGCAAATGAGGGCCTGTGGGGAGCAGATAAGGCAGGCCGAGCCGGGTGCCGGGTGCCGAGTGCACAGACTGAGAGAGGAGAAAAGAGGAGAGAGGGGGGAAATCCTGGGCCCAGACATGCTATTACATATGGAAATACTATCGGATCTGACCAGGTTTTGGTCGGCTGGGATTATTACAACATCAAAGGTCAGGCCAGCTCAGTGGAGTGAGAGAGCCGAGTGGAGGGGATTTTAACTGCTTGTGACAGACAGTGCAGACGAGGGTGGCTGGGAATCCCCGTAACACCCCAGCTGGGTCGGGCTACTTAACCTGCAGCTTAATCGGGCAGCGGGAATGACCCACTCCAAAGTAAACCTGGATAGCTAGTTCCAGCCGTACTAAACAAGAGTGATTTTTCTCCTTTAAAATGGTTTCCGTTAGATAATTAAGGGATGGTTCACTAAAAATGAAAATTCTGTCATTTACTCATCCTCTGTGACTTTCTTTCTTCTGCAGAACACAAAAGAATATATTGAAGTGTTAAAAAATATTTTTTGTAATCGTAAATAAAGATTATTGGAGTATGTTTTACAAGAAAATAATATTTCAGTTTTTCAATTTCAAAATGTCATGTTTAATTGAAATTGTGTTATTTGCTGTTTCTTTGTAATTGATTGTGAAATTTACTAACATTTTCTGAAAGAAAATTGTTTCTACACCATTTTTTTTATGTGTGTGAAAAATGTGTGTGAGTTGGTGACTATTTACTTCCATTGTATGGACAAAAAAATACATTTTTCAAAATATCTTCCTTTATGTTCCACAGAAGAAAAATGTTTACTGGTTTGGAACAACATTATATGAAACATAAAATGATTCACAAAAATGAGTCATTTTTGTGTTAACTATCCCTTTAAGCAATATTTTTTTAAAGGACAGCTATGCTTTTTTCATCTTGCTGTTGCTCCAATACCACATGACTTTCATTCATCTGGGGAACACAAAAGAAGATATTAAGAAAAATATCACAGTTTTTGCTTTTGTTCATACAATGAAATTCAGTGGGATCTAATGTGGTTTTGAACTCCACTGACTTTGTATGGACAAGAACAGTTGAAAAATTCTTCAAAATATATATTTTTTTGTGTTCCGCAGAAGAAAGAAGTCATGAGCGTGAGTAAATGATAACAGAATTAATACTCTGTTAAGAGGTGAGTTCAGGAGTCGGTATCATTTAAACACTTACTTTTAAACCCCTCCACCCTGACATATCAAATTAGAGTGCGAAACGCAGAGCTGGCTTATGTGAAAGCAAGAAGCTGAACGACAAGCGATGCAGAAAGAGGTGGAGAGAGAAAAGGAGAGCTGGAGCGAAAGAGGGGACGAGGGAAGGGGGCTGAAATAAGTGCGGTGGAATGCCAGTCTTGTCACCTGCTCTGATGTGGATCTGTGCTTGGCTCTGATAAATCTTACATTATCTGGGCTCTTCAGGCTGGCAGGCAGGGCCGTGCCTTATCGGCACTGACATGCTCAATCTTGCCTAGATTAAACCAGTACCTGGCCTGATCCAACCTGACAGGGTCCCCACAGGTCCTGGATAAATTGACAACCCTGCACCACCTCCGTCTTCCCACACACACACACACACACACACACACACACACACACACACACACACACACCACCGTGCGGCCGTGTGCGCGCAAACTGC
>NW_015505215.1:3624569-3636114 GCF_001515645.1 Sinocyclocheilus grahami | reverse complement strand
ACACACACACACACACACACACACACACACACACACACAACCCTGTGGCCTGAAGTGAGTAAGCTAAGTGTTTACGGAAAATCAGGTTGAATTCAAGTTCAAAGGGCGAGAGTGTATCAAAGATAGGGAAGCAAAGTCTAAACGATCTAATTTAACCCAGTTTAATCAGAGAGCAGATCTGTAAACTCATTCCGGGCTTTCAGAGCTGAAGAAACACTTTTCAGAATGACTTCAGAACTCAAATACAGTTAAAAGTTGAAGTGCATAAGGCCTTAAAATACATATTCTGTATACTCATAACCATTATTCTTTGAAATCAGAGAAAGGTTAATGTTTTTAATCTTAATATGTCAAATAATGAGGTAAGACCCAATGAATGGCTTGATAAATGCATTTTTTTTATTACAATATATTGACATTTCTTTTTGAAACAGGGCAGGACTTTTTTTTATCTAAAAGCACTTATATACTTTGTATAAACATCCATTTATACTGTGTGAGATAAAATATTAAGTACAATATAATAAAGAAAAATAAATAAATGTTTATTTCCAAGACTAAATAAATGGCTTTTTATACTCTCACTGTGTGGAAACCAAAGCAAAGTCATTGTCTACATTACATTTTTTTTCTTTTTCTTCTTACTTTTTAAAACTAGGGCCGTTTTTAAAAAGCAGAATGAAAGAATGGCCACAGCCATATAACCCTGCAGCCCAAGACTGGTCACCCACTGAAGCTAAGCAGGGTTGAGCCTGGTCAGTGCCTGGATGGGAGACCTCCTGGGAAAACTAGGTTGCTGTTGGAAGAGGTGTTACTGAGGCCAGCAGGGGGTGCTCACCCTGTGGTCTGTGTGGGTCCTAACGCCCCAGTATAGTGATGGGGACACTATACTGTCAAAAAAGCACTGTCTTTCAGATGAGACATTAAACCGAGGTTCTGACTCTCTGTGGTCATTAAAAATCCCATGGCACTTCTTGTAAAGAGTAGGGGTGTAACCCCGGTGTCCTGGCCAAATTCCCTCCACTGGCCCTTGTCAATCATGGCCTCCTAATAATCCCCATCCACTTGATTGGCTCTATGACTCTCTCTCCTCTCCACCTGTAGCTGGTGTGCGGTGAGCGCACTGGCGCTGTTGTCCTGTGGATGCTGCACACTGGTGGTGGTTGAGGAGTGACCACCCCACATGATTGTAAAGCGCTTTGGGTGTACAACAATACACAATAAAGCGCTATATAAATGCATCATTCATTCATTCATTCATTCAATAACATTCTCAAATTTGGTAGAAGCATAAAAAACATTGTTTTAAACATTAAATATGTTAACAAAATAACTTTGTCAGCCCCCAAAATAATTTTTTTGAAAATTCAAAAAGTGTGATTTTCCTCAACTCAAATGATTTCCATTAGATAATTAAGGGATGGTTCACTGTTTAGCATCTCAGAAAATTCTCAAAAAACAACATTATTTAGATGCATACTAAACTAATATACATAGCCACAAATTACCAGTATTGAATAGATGGGGTCTTTTAAGCATCAACCAATTAACAAAAGACAAACAGAAAGCCCAAGACTCTTACCTGTCACTGTAGGCCGCTGCAGCTGCTGCGGCTGGTTGGGCATATCTGTATGCTGCATAGCCACCCTGTCAATTACATAAGGGCATCCGTCAGACACATGCAAACAGCAGGGCATCAGTGACATGAAATTTTTAGAACCATCTGCCCACAATAAAACTGGACTGTTCATACATTAAACTGTCTCTTTTCAGATCCTAACAATGCAGTGAATCCCAAAAGCTCAGTTACAACCTTAAGAGTGCTGCTGAAAGGCCCTGTCAATGCTCACTAAAATGAATGCTGAGTGATTTAGGTGGTATTTAGTTTGCCAATACAGCTTTTTGTAAAGCCTTTTTGTTTAATGGGGAATTGTCAGATTGACTGCATTAGCTCTTCATATAGATCTCGGCACAGATGCCTAACAGCCCGAGTCCAAAAGTGAACCATCTGAGATTCTTCACTTATCTACACTGAGTGCACCAATAGCGGTGCAACCAACGACTTGTCTTCCCAGTGAGCATCAATCCCATCAATTGAAATGGCAGAGCTGGGCAACTATCGATCAGCATGGTAAGTGGCAATCTGGTATAAACAATTACAATCAGTCAATGTTTGCTTACTGCGAATGAACCAAATGGAAGATTTGGCTGAAGCTATTGAAGGGGTCTTTTAATTAATGTGGCTGGCCAATACGAGTCTCCTGGCTCGATGCCCAGGGGAGCGGTCTTGACACACACAACGTGCTCATCCGTGGCTGGAGAACGGCACACGATAACACTAAATATTGCTTGTATAAGCATTAGATGACATCCGACAAAGCTATTAATTGCTCCATTCAAGCTAACTATTAATAGCTGTGTTGTAAGCAGCATCAAATGACATTAGCCGAGATTGTTAGCCGCAACAACCAAGCGTCATCTGCTAGTCTTCTCGGGGTGATGTTTTGTGAACGCTTACACTCCAAACATGCCAAGCTTTAAACGACAGGGAATGTATTTGCTGTAAGCGAGTATCTAAGTGGCTGGGGTGTCTATTGAAGTGTCTGTTTTAATGAAACGCAGTTCTGCTCTTTGTTATTTTAGCTCGCTGACATCACTGGTACATTATGTGAATAATCGCGGTGCCAGAGCGCGTGCAGGACTGAGGCATCGCAGATACAGGACTGCACGCTGAATTATAGATGCTCTCATTTATTTTTCAGCTCGGGATTAATGTCCGGTGCTACTCTGCTAAGATCAAATGTTTAGCTACTGGAGTCGAAGAAAAATCAGGTCACAGAAGATTGTGTACATGAATACTTTAGAAGTTACAGCTTCCTAATTCCGGTGGTTTCACCGGCTTACACAGATGGATTTAAAGGGATAGATCAACCCTATACGATATTTATGTCATTATTTACATTATTGTCATTTTGTTCCAAACCTGTTTGCTGTTTGCTGTGGAAAGCAAAATAAATAAATAAATAAATAAAAATGTAAGTGGTTGATCTATCCCTTTAAATTCTTTTTCAAGATTTTGACCATTGCCTGCCATAAAAACACTGTAAATTCTCAAGCTTGACATCATGGCATTCGGTTACGAAATATTTGAAAACCAGTAATGTTTAAGGTTACTGATGTCCAACCTGCTCCATAAAAGACATATTTGAGATTCACAGCGGAGTCGAATAAAATCAGTGAATAATTACTTATTTCTTAATCTTTTCATTACGCAAAGCTATTGTATCACTTTGTAAGGCTTATACAGTACTGTTTAAAAGTAAATATTTTTCAATATTTTTGCAAATTAAAAGACCTTTTAAGTAATGTAATTCCTGTGATGGCAAAGCTGAATATTCAGCAGCTATTACTCCAGTCTTAAGTGTCGCATGATCTTTGAAAAATCATTCTAATATGCTGATTTGGTGCTCCAGAAACATTATTATCAATGTTGAAAACATTAATGTTCTGCTCAGTATTTTATGAAACCCGTGATACATTTTTTCAGGATTCTGACAAAACTGCATTTAGAAACTGCATTTATTTGAAATAGAAACCTATGTAACATTATAATTATTTACATACTTTTGATCAATTTAATGCATCCTAGCTGAATAAAAGTATTAATATTATTATTATTTTTTTTAAATCTTACTGACCCAAGACTTTTGAACGGTAGTGTATATATTGAACATGAGTCTTAAGGACTACATTAACAGTGCTCTTTTAGAGTTTTTTAGCACCTGATCAATATAAACGGTCATTGTATGTAAAGAAAACTTCAATTGGTTATATGGTGAAGATCTATTAAATATTCAACAGACAGGTTTGGAATGACATGAGAACGAGTAATCTTTATTTGAACTATTCCTTTATAAATTATCTAAACTTTAGGTTACTTGAAAAGTTAATGGGGTGGTCCATAGAGATGGATTCTGACTTTATTGGCAAGCAAAAATGTGCTACGTGCATTCTTCAAAATCTGTTCGACTATGAGATCTATCTGGGACTGTAGCCACGGACCTGGCTACCAGTTTGCAAACTTGGCGGCAAACATACTATTGTGCGTGCCAGGTAAAGGCATCGCAGTTATGTCCACGTTCATTTGATTTGTCTTGTTTTAGATCTAAATGTTGAATTAATTTCCATTTTTCATGCAGTGAAATAATCCTGGGAAAGGGAGGCACACTCTCTGATCACCTGACTGACTAATATGTTCTGAAGGCTTGTCAAAAACAATAGGGCCTGGGCACAATCTTGGGCTGTAGCGTGAGGCCTTTGGGCTGTATATTAATGGAAGCAGAGGGAAAGGCGGATCAAACGCGTGCCATAAATTAAAACAAAAACACTGTAACGTCGACTTCATCAACTTAATCAGACATGATTTTGCACCCACTAAGAGCAAAACCAGGCAGCAGTGGAGATAAAATGTGGAAGAATGAGTCGTTAAGTGCGTAGGGGGGTTTGTTTTTGGTTCATTCCACACTGTACATGTTAGAATTATCCTAAAATCCATAGCGATCAACTACAGCCTTCAAAGGAAGCCAAGTTGGAAGTGGTTGAGCCATGTGTGATTTCACTGTGCCATGTATGCACAAGGGCCGCCAACAAGGCTTTTAGTACACCACAAACGGCCATCCTGGTGGATTTGCACATGGTAACCTGAGCTGACCCTTGGCCTTATGAAAGATTCAGCAGCAGCTGTTCAGGTTAGGCTCAGCGAACGTGAGCAACGCGAGCGCCATGTCCTCAACATTGTATTCAACCCTTCCTTCTTTTACAGAAACAGTGGAAAAAGCAAAACGAGTATACTCACATAGATCTCAGCACCGTAGAAGCCATCTTGGTAAACCACACTGCAAAAACACAACAAGAAATAACAAAACACAATACATCAATGCCGAACATCCACAGAGTTTCTTTGTGCTGTATAGAAAAGATTATGCAGCGATGCAATCATTGGGCAGACAAAACAATGCACTCCAGACTGTGTGGAAGGGAAAAAAATTTGCAGATTAGGAAAGACGGACATTTTCTGTGCTTAGAGAAAAACAATGTTGCTTTATAATGGGCTTTGCTCTGTCTTGTCACTGGGGAAAACCGGTAGGGCTCGCCATTAGAGTGTAACACACTTTATAGCCATCAAGCGGTCATGTTGCAGGTTAAGGCTGTAGCACATAAAATGTGAAAATGGCCCTTTGATAACATTGTTTTAAGTGTTGAATTTTACCTAATAACATCCTCAGGCTTGGACGGAAAGAAAGAGAGCCATTTGTAGATAGTATATGTGCATGTTTTGGGTGAAGGGTTACTCACGCTCCGTAAGCAGGAATGGGAGGGGGTGGAGGCACGGCGCGGAACGTGTTGTAGACGGCACGACCTCTGCCTCTCAAGTGGGCGCCCCTGTAAGCCACCGTCGCCCCTGTAGTCGGATAGGGGAAGCCTGTCACTGGAAGAAAAGGAGAGAAGAAAGAAGTTGACATAAGCTTTTGCTTCTAAGAGGCGCACCTGTCACCACCAATCAGCTTTCAGTTGGTAGTGTGACAACAGACTGTCATCCTAAAATGTGATGCTGTAAAACAACTCCGATGGATGTCAAGCGGTGCGTCATGTTGGCACAACACATCAAGCATGGCAGCATGATACAGTCAGTGATTCTCAACTGGTTTTGCTTCAGGACCCAAATTTGTGGCAACCTGATACAGTTAAAAGTGTGTTTATCCTACAAAGGTAAAACAAAAATGTCCTTCAAAATCAAATTGCGATATTTTTTAAAGGCGCACTATTGAATTCTGAGATTTCTGACGACATCTGTGGTTGAAACATAAAATTGCAAGTTACTTGTGGAAGCGAATACGCAATTAATTAGCTTCATGTTATGGCAGATAATAGATAAACAATCAATATTGAAATTACATTAAAACATTACATTACATTAAATTAAAATATATAAAATTAGAATATTATAAATAATTAAATAACAAAAATATATTACAAATATTAAAATAAATATATTAAGTTAATATAAATATTAAACATATGACAAATATGGAATTCTGGGCTTACTGTCAACATCTGTGGCTGGAACATAAAATTACTTTATTAAACTTCTGGCTGATACGATAAGCCGACAATTATTTTCATGTTAATGAAAGATAATTGAAAAATGATTGATATTAAAATAAATATTACATTAACATATTTAAAATTATACTAAATTAATAAAAAAACTTAAAAAAATACATACATTAAATTAATTTAAAAAAATTAATATTAAAATATATGATTAATATTAAAATGCTAAAATGTGTTACTGAAAATGCCATGTAAACACTATATTAGTGAATTTAGGGATGACAACATTATAATGTACTGTATGAAAAATGGATATCCATTTAGAGATTTGCTAAAGATTACATTTAACTGAATTATGAAATATTTTAAATTTTGAGAGTTTTTAAAGATGAACCTTAAGTGATCATTACGTGATGGCAAAGGTAATCTAAAAAAAAACCCTCTAATACCAACTTCTGTGCCATCAAGTGTGGCACAGAAATATTGTGCATCTGACTCAATAATTTATTTTTTCAAGAAAAATTAAATGAGAGCATACCCAACAATATGCAAAATTCTTAAAAAATTATCTACTCCAAATGTGAAGCACTGCATAAACTAAACTAAAATGTCCAGCCTTTCCCAGCTGATTATTAAGCATTAATCTGAGAGCTTGGAGAACGAAACGGTAAGGCATTCCTGTCTGGGGAAGCCTCTCTATGGTGGTTATCTCTGAAACCTTGAGCGTGGGGTGTGTGTGAGAGCGTCTGGCTGCTCTCCCGCTCTGGAGGGGTGTGTGCGAGGCAGGGGAGATGGTAGGTTGTTGTAGGTGAGACACAAGGTGCTGGCACGTGGGGCTGAGAGAGCAGATGGAGAGGATTGTTTAGAGATGCAATCACAGGCCGGTGCCATCCCTCATCTCTCTCCCCCCACACACACTTCCCCAGCCTCACGCCACCACTGGGGCCAGACCCAGCCTGGAGGAGAGCAGGGACAACTCAGGGTCAAGACTGGGAGAGATGGCAGAGAGTTGAGAGAAAGAATCAGGCTTTATGCATGTTAAGGAAACATACACGGATGTGAAAGTGAAACAGACAGAATGAAACTTGAAACAGCGTGTGTAACAATAAATTGGTGAAAACATGTCCAGGTCACATTTCACACAGTCTTGGCCACAGACACCCACTGACTGCCCGCAATCCATTAGATGGATATTGCACATAAAAAATGGAATGCTCTTTTTCAATCTCACAAGCTCTAATCTGACTGGCGGACTTTAAGTATAAAAATAATTTTTTTTAATCAGTCTACATTTCTGACACTTTACCCCAAAATCTAAAGAAAAAAAAAGAATATATATAATATATATATTATAAGTATTATAATATTATTATTATAATATCATTTTATATTATATAACATAATAATAAAATTTTTGCTTTGTCATTTTTTTCTTCATAGATGTTGAATCCATGTTTTACTTAATGAGTATGTTTACTTCATTTTTCATTTAATTCAGCATTAATTAATAGCAGTATAGCAAGTACTATTTATTTTTAATAAGAATGAGATTTCCGGTATTACAAAGAATTCAAAGGAAAATGCAAAAGTTGTGTCATTTTGGGGTGAAACACGACCAAAGATAAAAGAATGCAGGCATATCCAAAAAATAGCTTGACTGTGAAGGAGCTGGATGTTGGAAAACATTACTCTCTATTCAAAACCTGTTTATTGGAATTTTCTAAGTGTGCAGTTCCATTTATTTGCATGTCATTTTTGTGAAATATGACCTGGCTAAGTTCTTGAAAGGTTTGAGAGTGTGAGATTCACCCAAATAAAACGAAACTGAGAGAACGAGACATTAGAAAAACATATTTGAGAATTACAGAAAAACCTACACAATAAACAAAAGAGAAGACCAGGAAAAGAGTAAAAAAAGTGAAAGCAAGTGCATGTTACACCCAAGCCTCTCTTTAACCTTCACTGAGTATGGGCCTGATGAGTCAATGACAGCACCATAATTACCCATAGTACTGTGCAAGCAAAACACAGCCCAGCAGTGCGGCCCACTGAGCTCTCTTTCTCATTTATGCACCAATGACACTATCGCTGTCTATCCTGCGTCTCAGAGGAGCAGGACAGCCCTCTTCAGTTATTTCATGCCCCCAAACAGAACCTGCGCCTCCTCCTGATCATTACTGTACAGACATCAGCCAAGCAGCACTCAGTTAATAGTCAATATGCGTCAAAGTTACCACTTTTAATGAGGTCAGCTGGGTTTATTTTGAGCACATATATGTACGTATATATATTTAGCACACTGCCTTGGTGTAAAGACTTCTTCGATTCACATTCAGCAAACTTTTGGCCCTAGGGTTTGCAATAATTTCTGGTATAATTTCCCGTTGACTCCGGTATCTGCTCTCAGACAAACAAACAAACAAACAAACAATAAAACCTCTTGTATGCAACACAGCAATCAGCGGTGGAGAGGTACGGCGCGGCCCTTCATCAGAAGTATAAGAAAGACAGATGGCTGAAGGTAAGGCGCTTGCTCTTTCGTTTTGATATAGCGCAGAGCTGTTGACATTTTAATTTGTCCCTTTTCAGCTATAGAGTCGGTGTTAATATGCCAAACAGTGGTCGTCTCTGATATATGCCAGGCCATGGTCAATTTATCCCGAATTCCAGTCATGGGCAATGCTCTTATATTTTCTTTGATTTTGTGTGTGTACATTATGTGTGCCATGACGTACATAAATGTAATCTCATAATGAGCTATGGGTCTGCATGCAGCACCGATTTAATAATAAGCCATAAATCATTCCAGCCACTTATGACACAAGCCTATGAAACACACAACGGCAAAAGTGTACATGAGCATAAATCCTTGTAGCCCTCGTGCGCTCCTGTTATTTCAACACAAGAGAAGGTGGAGAGGGTTGAAACCCTTCACATCTGCACATCTATAGTTTAAACTGATAAGGACGCTGACACACTTCTGCATTTATCTGGGTTTACACAGGGGTATCTCTAGTGCTGGAAAGCATCCTATTGGGCTGTTTGGATGAAGGTGTGGGGGCAATTACATCCCCTACCCCTTTGGGACTCTTTCATTTACTGCAAGACTGGCTCCTTTAATATGGTGCACCTGGAAATCGCCAGGTGAGGGCCTCTCTCAGTCTGTGTGCTATTGTGAAATGTCTTTAAATAATCAGACCACCGATAAACCCCTATCATGAAGAATATTACACCATTGCTAGATTAAAGGGAGTTTTTTTTCCTCCCCCGATACTTCTAATATTGTAATTAGACTGCTTAATTTCAGTTATGGATCTATTTGAGTAGTTTTGTAATTGAAAAAGCACAAAATGCCCACAATGCATTTCAGCTCTTTTAAAGGAGTGCACACACATAGGTGCACCATTAAGTGCATCAATATAAGGCCCCAAATGTACTCTCTGCAACGGAGATGTGAATGCTTGAATATAATTAATACTTTTATACTTCAAGTTGTTGTGTTTTTGGAGTGTAGTTGTGGTAATAAACTTAGGGGGCGCTAAAGTTACCTTTAAAAGTCTATGCCACAGAGTGCTGCAGGGATTACGGTTTTTTTTTTTTCCCTCTACAAGGTTCCCTCTACAAAAAAAAAAAAAGATTTTTCCATTGTTTTTTGAAATATTGCAGAAAATAAGCTCTGGGATCATCAAAAGTTTATGACCATTACAAGGTTTGTTCATCAACAATTGTATTTTTACAAATGAATGCAACTTTTATGAATTTTGAAGCCTAAACACAATCACAGGTAAAAGCTATACGTAAGAAAAAAGATCTTTATCTAAAATCTGCAAACTGGAAAGTTAGAGTTAGAATAGTTTACAAGAGCGTGAGTATAAACACAACAAGTCAGTAAAAGCAAACTAGTAAGTAGATTAGTTTTCCTGTTCAGCATGATGACATTTAATGTCCCTGACATTAGCAACCACCTTTTTCAAGCAACATAAAAACTTAACACACACACAGACACACACACACACACACACACACACACACACACATGGGTACTACTTGTGTATTTTATTTTAAAACATGAAAATATCTTGAGCTTGTGTTAACCATATACCTAATTTCAGGCATTGGATATGATGTCATTCTAATAGCTAGTTATAAAATATTGCCAGTTTTCCTAAATGTAATTAATTTAATTGCTCAAATTGTTTCTCAAAGCTCTGCCTTTACAATAGAAGACTGCCTAAACATAGAAGACGACAGCTAGCTAATACCCGCTATCGCTCCCTCTCGTGGCAACACTGAGAATGCATTCTTATATTGAAATGAAAATGTCTGGGTTCACGTACTTGTGTACAGTACACGTTGAGCCATTTCTGGAGCAGACACACATGGCCAGGAACCAAACATCCCTGAAATTATTTGTTCATCTTTGTTTAAAACATGAAAATTTTTTGCTCTCTACTTTGCATTTTAATCTTATTGGCCGTGTTTGTCTCAACATGCTGCCATGGACCGAATTCTCTGGCTGAGAGAGCTGTCAGTCAATCAATATTATGTTTTCCGCTCCCTTCATGCTTGTGCTGCCTGTACGGATTGAGCAAGATAGGAAAAACGACCCCAAGATTACACAATTAAGTTTCCCATGCACGGTTAGCGCCTCAACCTCACATCTGCATCTCTAATTTTGGCTACCGAGTGCTACTTAAGAGCCTGAGGGAGAGCGAGAGACTGAGGGAAGACGAGAGAAGGAAGATATTGAGATTTAAAGATAGAGTAAGTGAGTAAGAAAAGGGCAGAAGGAAAACACCCCAGGCTTAGATGAAGAGAGAAATAGAATTAGCAATATATGTTGAGAGAAGGCTGTGAAAAGCTAGAGGAGTGGAGAAATGAGAACCAGGGAGGTAGTCTTATGGGGAAGAGAGAAGCACGACTTCCCTGGAAGAGGTTAAAAGCAGGCAGTCGGCGGCCCTCATCAGTCATTCTCCTGAATGGGATTTGAGGACAATAAACCTGTAGCACCCGGACGAATGGAGACGGAGTGCGCTGTCAGCAGCGCACGATTTATGGTGCCCAATTCCGCTGATCTCCCGCACAGAAACTCGGACTGATAAACAGTGATTAATCACCTTTACATCCGATTTCAGCGCCGCCCCTCCCCCAACAAAGTACATTAAATGCAGTCATAATTATTTCACGTGAAAGCTTCCCTCTTTTTAGAACGGTGGGAGGGAAACGAGGGGCAACACGTGGGTGTCCGTTTCGGCCATTTTGGAAGGTTCCTTATTTAGTAAGTGAAATCTTATTTCCATTTCCATTTTGTCGCCTCTCCACCGGTTGCCCCCAGGGGAACAGTGGAGGCATATGGTGTCATTTAGGCTTGGCGAACTTTAGGGGCATGTTAAGATGACTTGAAAAATTAGCATCCAATAAATCAAGCGAC
>NW_015505215.1:3596135-3624163 GCF_001515645.1 Sinocyclocheilus grahami | reverse complement strand
TTTTTTTCCTCCCCCGATACTTCTAATATTGTAATTAGACTGCTTAATTTCAGTTATGGATCTATTTGAGTAGTTTTGTAATTGAAAAAGCACAAAATGCCCACAATGCATTTCAGCTCTTTTAAAGGAGTGCACACACATAGGTGCACCATTAAGTGCATCAATATAAGGCCCCAAATGTACTCTCTGCAACGGAGATGTGAATGCTTGAATATAATTAATACTTTTATACTTCAAGTTGTTGTGTTTTTGGAGTGTAGTTGTGGTAATAAACTTAGGGGGCGCTAAAGTTACCTTTAAAAGTCTATGCCACAGAGTGCTGCAGGGATTACGTTTTTTTTTTTGTAGACCACTCTACAAGGTTCCCTCTACAAAAAAAAAAAAAGATTTTTCCATTGTTTTTTGAAATATTGCAGAAAATAAGCTCTGGGATCATCAAAAGTTTATGACCATTACAAGGTTTGTTCATCAACAATTTTATTTTTACAAATGAATGCAACTTTTATGAATTTTGAAGCCTAAACACAATCACAGGTAAAAGCTATACGTAAGAAAAAAGATCTTTATCTAAAATCTGCAAACTGGAAAGTTAGAGTTAGAATAGTTTACAAGAGCGTGAGTATAAACACAACAAGTCAGTAAAAGCAAACTAGTAAGTAGATTAGTTTTCCTGTTCAGCATGATGACATTTAATGTCCCTGACATTAGCAACCACCTTTTTCAAGCAACATAAAAACTTAACACACACACAGACACACACACACACACACACACACACACACACACATGGGTACTACTTGTGTATTTTATTTTAAAACATGAAAATATCTTGAGCTTGTGTTAACCATATACCTAATTTCAGGCATTGGATATGATGTCATTCTAATAGCTAGTTATAAAATATTGCCAGTTTTCCTAAATGTAATTAATTTAATTGCTCAAATTGTTTCTCAAAGCTCTGCCTTTACAATAGAAGACTGCCTAAACATAGAAGACGACAGCTAGCTAATACCCGCTATCGCTCCCTCTCGTGGCAACACTGAGAATGCATTCTTATATTGAAATGAAAATGTCTGGGTTCACGTACTTGTGTACAGTACACGTTGAGCCATTTCTGGAGCAGACACACATGGCCAGGAACCAAACATCCCTGAAATTATTTGTTCATCTTTGTTTAAAACATGAAAATTTTTTGCTCTCTACTTTGCATTTTAATCTTATTGGCCGTGTTTGTCTCAACATGCTGCCATGGACCGAATTCTCTGGCTGAGAGAGCTGTCAGTCAATCAATATTATGTTTTCCGCTCCCTTCATGCTTGTGCTGCCTGTACGGATTGAGCAAGATAGGAAAAACGACCCCAAGATTACACAATTAAGTTTCCCATGCACGGTTAGCGCCTCAACCTCACATCTGCATCTCTAATTTTGGCTACCGAGTGCTACTTAAGAGCCTGAGGGAGAGCGAGAGACTGAGGGAAGACGAGAGAAGGAAGATATTGAGATTTAAAGATAGAGTAAGTGAGTAAGAAAAGGGCAGAAGGAAAACACCCCAGGCTTAGATGAAGAGAGAAATAGAATTAGCAATATATGTTGAGAGAAGGCTGTGAAAAGCTAGAGGAGTGGAGAAATGAGAACCAGGGAGGTAGTCTTATGGGGAAGAGAGAAGCAGAGAGGGAGAATGAGAGACAGAGAGCAAGAGAGTAGTGAGTGCTGTCCGGTGTGCTGTCAGTGATAGATGTGGGCTGTAAAATAGCCTCCTCTCACTCCCCATTGGCTGTGACTGAAGTAGAGCTGGGGGGTCTACACTGCTGCTGATATATTTGATTCTTTGATTCCCCCTCTCTGTCTCTCTCTCCATTGCAGTCTGAGGGAATGAGCGTCAGCAGAAGAGCTCAGGACCCCACCAAGACCCCTGCGCTGAACGAGCCACCTCTCTACTCTGATCCCTATCAGCTAAGCTTTCCCCCCGGAGCTCCCGAACAGCATAAGGAGAGCTGTAAAGGAAGAGATCACTCTTTACATTAAGCCCCTTTTTAGAGGGAAATAAAATGGACATTACATCATTCATATTATACTTGATGAGAGCTTAAATGAGCAGCCCTAAAAAGATTGAGAAATTTAAACTGCATTAGATAACAAAATATCAAAACAAGTGAGATTACCTTTAAAGAACTGAAACATTTCACAGTTTTTTTTTTTTACAATTATTTAAAAAAATAATACAAATAATAATTGTATATAATAATTTATAAAAATAATAAATTTGGTTTTAAATGAGCAATCATATATATGAATAAATTGAAAAAACAATTTTGTATATTTTTTAGAAGTTAATATATAAAATTATACGTATATATATATATATATAAGTATAATTATATATGTTAACTTCTAAAAATATATACAAAATCGGGTTTTCAATTATTATAAAATTTGATCTTTGACCAAAATGAAGATGGTTGTGTTCATAGTTATTATTCACAGTTAAATACGAAACCAAGCGGGATTAATTTAAAAAAGCCCACATTAATCAAACAAAACATTAATCAAACAAAACATTTAACAAAAGATGTTTAAAAAAAAAGGAGTAGGAAAGAATTGTGTTTAAAATAAATAAAAAAAACATTATAATTATAATTTTATATAATTATTTCTAAAAAATATATAGAAATGGGTTTTAAATATTTTTTTTTAAATATTAGAAATACTGTTAGGGTTAGGGATAAGTTTTTATTATTTATTTATTAAAATTTTTTAAATAGTTTCTAATGTATATAATGTAATTAAATGAATACATTTTACGTATAAATTTGGGGCCACTGAATGTTTTTACAGTGAAAAACAAAAGCTCTTACCGTTTGTATATGGGTTGGCCACTTTTTTGTTTGTCATTACTCGTGCCGTTGCATTATTTACCTGTGAAGAAAAAGTAGATATGAGAAAAAAAACACAAAGAATACAGGCACATATGCCACAGACATGAGTGTGACAAAATCTGGTTCATGCTTCTCCGCAAAGTATAAAAAAAACAACAACATTCACATGCTCTAATTATCAGTTGAAAAATTATGAGATGCTAAAAATGAAAGTGATCCATCAAGCTCTGATCTTCTGTTTTCCTGCTGGATGTAGGATCTAATCCAGGCTGTTTGTAGAAGAGCTGGATGATGACATCTGGTTCAACATGTAATGAAACAGAGCAACTCTGGAAATGGGCTTTAATGAAACCCAGAGTATATTGGAATTCCCCACTAGCCAAGCTGAGGGAGCTTCCTTGAGGCCTTCTCCGCAATTTAATCTGCCACATTGTCTAGACAGTTCTGCATATTCCCAGACACTATAACCCTGAGGCGGCGGCTTCATGAGCACTAAATTTAACCTCAGGAAGGAGGAGCCACATTGTACAAAGCTCCTCCGGTTACATGTAACACCAAAAAATAATGCTTAATATGGTGGCTGGTTTATTTGCACTTGCACATGCACTTAAGCTGAACCAGCCTGAAAAAATAGATATATTTTTATTGGTGATTTTATTATATCATTAACATATAATCTTCACAGAGCTCTTGGCCTTTCCCTTTCCCAAGAAAATAGAAGCTGCACTTGGATGCCTGCTGCCTACACAGAAAATAGCTGCTCGGGGATGTTACCAAGATGGCTGCCAAGCAAACTGACTTGCCTTAAAGGGACTTTAGTAACACACAACGAGACCAAGCAGCTTGTTGGGAGGCACCAAAGGAATTTAAACATGGCCGTTGGCAACAGAAGCCATGTTAGTATTTCACCCTCATGTTAATTAGCGTTAATAGCTTTCCATTCCACAGGGCCCATGGAGGTCATTTAGCTTGAGGAAACAACTGGCCTCGACTCTCCCTTGATATATAGGTCTAGGTATTGTTTGTGCATTACATGAATTATCTTAATTGCTTATAGAAAATCTTAATAGCCTTGTGGAGAAGAGGGGAAAAAGAGAGAGAGAAAGAGAGACTGTGTCCTCAAGTAAGACATGTAAAAGAAGAAATAAACCTCGGCTGTTTAGGATAAACAAGTGGGATTTAAAGTCATGTTGACATGCCTTTGATATCTTGAGATGAAAATAACATTTATATTTTTAGAGATGGAGCATCGGTTAAAACATACTGTAAATTATGATAAAAAAGTTCAAAAGCTTCTTACAGTTGCACACACATCAAAGCAAAAAGGCATAAATCTGATGGCATGCACATCAAACACACAATAATTATCACGTATGTCACAAGTAATTTTTATACAAAAAACCAAAAAGACACATGAAACATGCAGCATGCACACAGCAAGTGAGCGTTTGAGATGCAATGCGGTGAAATAAAACGGTGCAAGCACGTTCCATCAAACCGACAGCGCTTATGTTCTCATGGGATGGGGATGGTGGGGTATTGATAGTTAGATCAGGAATGCACCTCAATTTTGCGTCCCTCTACGATTGTGCCATTTAATTTCTCCCGTGCGTGGTCTGCATCTGCGCTTGTTTCAAAAGTAACAAAACCAAAACCCTGAGATGATGTGAACAGAGGATTCCCAATAGAGGATGAAGGGGTGGTTGAAGATATTTTAATGAACAACGAATAAAGTGAGTGTGAAAAGAAGAAAGAGGAAGAAAGAGAAGGACGTCACAGTCAGCAGGGTTGCAAATTATATCCGTTAGCAAGAGGTGAAATTAAGACTATAGGGTAGGGCTGCACAGTAATTGTCACGATTGTTTTGCTCAAAAATAAAATGTTGTTTATTAATCACAATTTTTATGGTTTTATTAATTTCTTTTTTACATTTCATTTCAGAATTAATGCACTTTCACAAAAGCACAAATCAAGACAATGTCAACTCGCATGGATTGCGTGCAGATTTACTCGCAGCAAACGACCGCGTGAAAGACGTCAGACTGGTTGTATAACACTTGAGCAGAATATCTCAACAGAGATCACTAAACTCCAAATTACATTTTTTCGCCTGTGTTTTCAGCTTATCAGCGCTTTTTCTGTAATGTCACATGGTTGAACCACTGGTCAGAAAATATATTGATTTATGAAAAAAAATCTTTGACTGGGGGATTTAAACTCATGAAGTCTGGCAACCACAACCATCTAAGCTTTTAGAGGCTTGTTACCAATGCAAGATGACGCAAATGCCAAATTAAAATGAAACGTTTTCAGGGTTTAAAAAAATGGTTGGCAATTATCGCAGATGAATATGCTTAACGAGTCGAGTAAAAGCAGAAATCATGATCCCGATTAAAATACGATTTATCGTGCAGCCCTACTTTAGAGTGAGAACTACAAGAAAAGAGACACAGCAATCTAGGATTATATTCAGCAGTGACAAATTCTGCATATCTTAATATTGAAACATTTGGCATGCATGCATATGTACATTAGTGCATCTCGTATCTGTCTTGCCAAGAACATCAGTAAGCATAAAACTAACTCTTTATAAATGACAGAAGTTGCCCTTGTCTTTAAATGATATAAACTAATGTAAGGAATGTTTCCAAGGCCATATAGGAGCTCAGAGGTTTAATGCACACAATCCTGCGCTCTAGCTGGGAAGCGCCTGCTCTGTTCCCGCACCCCCATCTCCGCTGTCAGCCGTGAGTTATGGCCAACTGCAACCCAAACGCCATATCCGGAACAGCTATTAGGTATGCACCGCAAACAAGAGCGTGGAACAAGCCCTGGTCTTTTAGTTCATACACACTTTGCAAGTACGGCCTGGTAATTGCTTTGGGAGGCCTGTGATTATGATATGCATACATGGACACTCCATTCCTTGTGTCTGGCATGAATAAAGATCAGTCCAGTTGTCCTTGGTCCACGAGGAAACAGAAAAATCAAAAAGGAATGGGCAGCAAAATTAATCCTTTTGACATTTTTGCGCTACCGTGTTCAACATAGCGTTTGTAGTTTTCCTCTTTTATCAGGGATTTAATTAGCTTACACAGCTAGAATGGTGAGCCACTGTCTTATATAAATAACACAAACATACAGTACTTGTTCTGTTCTAATACCTATAGTGAGCTGCCTACAGAGGCAGTATAGTAAGGGATCATAGGTGCAGATGATGTTCCAAAAGGTAGGTAAACTTAATTATGATGCTTGCTAAGATACCTTGTTTTTGGACAAATTACAAGTCAGCATATCAATAGATTTTATATAAATGTAAATATATGTAAATAATTCAATGCATTAATATATAAATAAATATAAAAACTCTGCATGTCTATATACTGTACAGTATAATTATATAAATGCAGTGTTTATTCCAAATACTTATTTTACCAAATATTATATATAATATATATTATTA
Organism: Sinocyclocheilus grahami; assembly: GCF_001515645.1. NCBI lineage: Eukaryota > Metazoa > Chordata > Actinopteri > Cypriniformes > Cyprinidae > Sinocyclocheilus > Sinocyclocheilus grahami. Next base: position 3,617,824 of record NW_015505215.1, on the reverse strand, counting down.
GAAAAAGCATGTTCTTAAAATATATATATATATATTAAAATTATAATAAATAGAAATATATATTATATTATTTTGAATACTTTTTAGTATTATATTGAGCAAAACTTAATATTATGTATTTATATATTATAAATATATTTATACTCAATTATAATTACATACAAAATTCACATTTTTTCTATTTTAAAAATTAAAACATGTTATTCAATACTGAAAGGAATCAGTAAAAAGTATTTTAGTGTATTTAAAAGTTGATTATTTTCCCCAATAATTGAATGTGCAATGTGATTTTATGCATATTATCATATCAAAGTGTTAGCTAATCTGCTGGAATCCATTGTGAACCAAGCCTCCCTATGTATGCAGCTCACTAGATTTTGAAACAGAGCCACTGGGTAGGAATTCAAAAGGCCAGTGGGAAACAGGTTATTTGTGAACAATCGGCTGATCTTATAATGTGCGTTGCTAAGGTTGAGTACACTGTGACGGTTTGTTCCAGCAGATTCACTCCTGTGAATCACCTAGGAGGAGGTGAGAGAAGTTCTCCTCAGCAAAATGTCACTGTCCTTTGAGACCAGCAGCGCTGTATGGAAGTATGGCTATATATAACCCGTTTTCTAGCGCAAGACTAGAGACTTACACAGCTGAATCTTATTACAGTGGGACAGCTATAAGAGCAGAATCACTGCGTGTTGGTCAGACGTTCACTTCTCTGAATTATATAACTGGGCGAGATCTCAGCTGAAACTGCTCAGTTGTCTCTCGGCGTAGCTACCTTTCCAAAACGTGTCTCGGCTCAGTATGAGTGAGTGTGAGCGTGTGACGTTTGAGTCACTTTGCGGCTGCTGTGTAAGAGCTGTAATTATTCGACTCATGAAGGGAAGAGGAGACCTGTGGGGAGGAAGAAGTATGAAGTGACAAAGAACTGCTCTTCCAGCTGACTTACCTTAGAGCCCCGCTCGTTAAAAATAATTTCCACATCCAAAATTTTCCCAAATTGCTGTGGAGAGAAAAGGAGATGGGTAGAAAAAAAAGAAAAGAGGAGAGACAGGGGAGAGAGAAGGAGTAATTAGAACTCATCTCTTCTGCAGTTTGTCAGGAAACTTGAGCACTTGATTGAACAGAAAGCTAAAATAGTAAACCCACGGCTTTCACTATGAACACACAAGACAAACCTTCACACATCTCCTTTGCCATGACAGAGAAATGATACTGATGAACACAACTCATCAATAATGGGTTACTTTAAAAGTAACAGATTAAAACATTACTCAGTATAAAACATAACTAATTGTGTTGTCTCCCACTATTAAAACTGAAGTATTAAGTTACTTTTGCTACTTTTTCCTCACCGTTAACTGACTGAACTTGTGCTTGGGGTGGAATTCAGCAAAACAAAGTGACTGTTTCCATGAGCGAATCAATAAATCACTCATGTACTGATTACATACATACTACATTTGCCTACTATTAGTAAAGAAATATGCATATTCAGATGCAACCACTGTCTTTAAGAGTGAGGAAATGAATCAAAAATAGTATGAGTATGTTGTTCTGAATTCAGCCTGTCTTTATGAGTGAGTCAATTGACTCATTTGATAAAACAAGTGGCTGTCATTATGATGATTTTATGTGATTTTAATGTTATTTATGCAAGTATAACATTAAGTCAGCTGAACTGTTCAAAAACACTGATTCACTCAGGAAGGAAACATGACTCTTTAAATAGAGTAAATAAATGAATTGTTCACTCATTCGATTCGTTCAAAACATTAATCATTCACTCAACTGAATCAACTGATTCAGTCAATAAGACTGATTAATTCAGAAAATATTAACTTTGCATGACACACAAAAACTACAAATACATTTGATATATTTCAAAAAGTAACTCAGATCCTATGATCTAAATTTAATTGAGGGCTTTTATTTGTAGCTGCCTAATCAATTGTACTACATGAAGCACTCGGCTGGGTCGGGATTCTGGGAATGAGCAGGACAAACTGCTGATGGGAGCAAACTTCAAAAGATCACAGCAGCACCCTGCTGTGTATGCACCAGTGCTCTTTATGACACGATATGGCTTGTTATTTTCTGTGGTGTTTTTGACCGATAAAAGCTGGCCAAAGCCACTGGAGAGGGTATTTCTGGCTTGACTTATCACCAAATGCCCAACTCAATTAAAAAAAGGATAACTGGATATAGAGCAGCCATCATCACCGATGATAAACCCTATATTTGTTTATTATCTCAGTGACGAATACCATCCTCGTAATTACCTGTCACTTTGGTTATTATTTTCCAGCTATTTGCGCTTCGTTCTGTGGTTTTATCTGATTGTCATTTTCACGGCCCTCTGAAACGCCCAATCTCTAATTTTTATTCTCTAATTAGCATTAGCCATGAGGCATTGACCACTCCCTCCGAGATACGGCTTTGTCTGGAATCTTCTTTCAGACGCATATGGATTTGCAGCCTGGCTGCCCTTCGAGGAAAGAAGCCTAAACTTTCTTGGCCTTTGACTGAACGTTGCTCATACCAGTGGCCAAAAGGTGAACCCTGAAGAAACTTCGGTGGTGATAAACACCACCCTCGCTGCACGAAACACACGTTAACCTCACTCGCCTTATGCTAATCAGGATCCTGGTTAGGGAGCTCCACAACGAGACCTTGAATCAAGCAGGTTTATTTCAATAAATAAATAAACATGCCAGCGCATGCCAACGCAGGTCACCATTGCTCTAGCCGAAGGAGGAGACAGCTTCTTAAAGAAGTAATTTGGAACAGGCCTGAATAATTGGTTAGATGGAAGCAGGAGGCTGCAGGGTGCACCACTATAAATGTGTCAGTAAACATGACTGTTTATATGAAAGTGTAGGACAGCAATTAGAGCAACCGCACAAAGTGACACATGTGATAAAGGTTCTGTTTGCATTTCTCTCTTCCACTTTGGCGGTCGCTGGAGAGGAGTGACGGCCGGCCCAGAGCTCCCCGGAGGGTTAACGGTGCTTAAGCGTTCCATTTAACGTGGCCAGCTTTGGAGATCATTACGGAATGTGGCGGAATGAAAGCAAAACCTTAAGTTCCCCTAATGGGAGGAATGAAAGCAGGTTTTAATTGCTGTCTAAAATGGCTGTATTATTTCATTAAAACTAATTACCCTGTCAAGCAGGCCGCATCGGCTTCATTTCAGCACAACAGGGAAGAAATGGGCCTTCCAGGCACCTACGGCTCAATGGGATTGATTGAAGGCCCGGGTCACTAATAAGGTTAAGAAGAGCCGCCTTTCATCCGCCCAGCCATAGGGAGAACCCGAGGCAGACTGTACATGTGCATGTTTGCGGTGAGGAGGAGGCTGAGCATGCTGCTCTGATCTCACACGGGAAAAAAAGTGACGCCTCGCAGTTCATTATGGCCGGCTGTTGCTTGATCTACTGAGCTTGTTTTTTTCAGCCCAATTCAAATTCCACAGCCAAACCCAAACAGCTGCTACTTGACACGATTCCCTTCATTTGTTCAAATTAAGACGCTTTTTTTCTTCCTGCCAGAGCCAGAATCAAACGCCGGCATTTGCATCTCAGCGTGTTCACGACCGCAGACGATTAGCTCTAAACAAAGTCTGCGGACGCTAATGGTTTTAACCCACCCTAATTGGATTATGGTATTGCTGAAATATTTCCCAGGGTAGACATCCCTGGGAAAACTGAACTAATCACAGCTAGCCTCCATAGACCCCATCATCCCCATTGCCTTGCAGCAGAGAGCTTTAATAAGAGTGTAGGCCTACATGAAATTGGGATCAATGGGAGATCACAGTGCGAGACTGCTGGTGGTCCACACACTTGACAGGTTGGGAAAACGCTTCATGAGAGTCGTTTGAAGCGAGTCAGCGTTGCTGTGAAAACGGAGGGAGAGTAGTTAAAAAAGCGAGTCAGTAGTGTGACATCAAGACAGTTTTGTTTGGAAATCAAGCAGGTATAAACCCATTAGAAAACCATATGGGGCTTCTGCTCTTGTTCGAGATTCTAGGTAAATCTCTGCATTCCCTTGGGTGATCAATATTTTAGAAGATTCAAACCTCTAAGGGAAATACCGAGGGGAACAACGGTCTATTAATTCAGAATAACAAGGTACCTGTTTTAATCTAACACTAACTTCCCCAGAGCTGGGGGCCATTTTTATTGCTAGTATATACATATGCTGCATGCACTGAAGTGTAGGATCGCTCAAATCAGTGCATGGGGAGTATTATGGAAGGAGTCAGATTTTGCAAGCACAGTTTTGCATCCTCTGCGTGGAATCGCCATGGTGGTGCTTTAAAATCAATTTCATACACTAGCATTAAATCCACATACTCATCTGTATAATTGCTTTGGATGTCTTTTTCTAATTATAAAATGAGGCTCAAATAAGGTTGGGTAATGGAGCTTTTTAATCGTCGCTCTTTGTTTGACTACGGCCCAAGCCAGTGTACTCGAAAGAGGAAAAAGACTCGTAAAACGTTCTCATAATCAGCTATTCCAAATTGAATTTCCATCCTGCTAAATGGAGAAATCAGAAATGGTTTAGAATGCTGTCTTGAATTAAAAGTGAGTGTAATGAGTGTCTGTTTATCTACAATAATCAAAAGACTTAACATTGAATGATACAGGTAATTTATTTGGAGGTTTAATTTAAAATGTACTTCTGTCTTGAGAATGTCTATGAAGCAATTGGCTCTCAATTAAATCTCAAACAATTTGTGTTATTAAAGTTGTTAAAACAGGTACCTTATAGATATTTCCTCCTGCCTAATTTAATGTTATACGTTTACATCATTTATATCTATTATTTATATCTTTTTTATATCTACATTAGATATTTATTTGACCAAAAATACACTAAAAACTTATGTTTTTACCAAAGATTTTGGGGTAGCCAGTAAACCCCTCGAGTAAGTGTTTAAGGAGTCTGAAACCGTCAGTAGATGGAAATCTTCTCCCCTTGTGCTTCAGTCACTGCTCTCAGACTTGCCTTTTCTTACATTTTTTGGGACTTTAGAGGTGCGCAGTGCTTGTCCATCGCATCCTCTTCCACTAGTCTATCTATGGCATGGGATAATTGCACCCCTGGGTCCCTGAGAGACTTCACAGCAAGTTGCAGCAGTCTCCTCAGACCAACATACACACACTTGGTCACATATGTGCCTGTTTTCACATCGGAGCTGTCAGCCAACACAAACCTAATGAGGATAAACTTCTAGTTTTTAACCACAGTGAGGAGCGCTATTAATTACGTCTCCACTGGTGGGACCACTGTGTGGCTCTCTGCGCATCACATCAACGGTGGGCAGAATGGAGAAGAGCAGAGAGGAGAGGACAGCCTCTCTTAGAGAGAACAAAGAGCGTGAGGAACAGATGTTCTCAAGACTCAGCAGTCAGGCTGTACCCAGAGTCCTCCACCAGTTTAAGTGTTACTGTTTGCTATACAGTGCCCTTAGTAAACACAGACTCCGGTTTTTAACAAGCTGGGACCAACAATGTTTTTTCTCCTCCTTACAATGCAGTTGTAGCCTCCAGTAACAAGCTGCCAGTGTTTAACGCCACTCCCTTGTTGGCTGCGGTTAATTCAAAGGTATGCTAGAGTTTAACTGTACGAGTCCTTGAGTCTTAGAAAGACAGGCACAGATGTTCTTTGGGTAAAGAAAGCTGCAAGTCATTCATTAGTTTTGTTTTTTTATTCTAGCCGAGAGTACTTACATCTAAATGGATAATGGATAAAACGCTAAATAATGACCAACCATTACCGAGCCTGAAGCTGCTTTCAGTATAACAATACTTTTTTGATTGAATACCCTTGATTTAAAAAAAACAATTTTTACAGATCCCTTGTCACAAACTAAAACTAATATAATGCAGTTAAATCATTTAGCACTTTGTCATGTACTTTCTAGGCTTGGAGGGATAAAAAGAAAATTGTGAAAAATAAGAAAATACTTTGGTTAGGTTAAAATATTTGTGCTACACACTGACTATGGAAGTTTGGTGTCTAAAATTTAAATCAAATTAATTACATAACATGCCAATTAGTTAATCAAATTGATCACATATAATAACATACATTTTTCACAAATAATACATTAATATTAGCTGAGAAAAGCCTTCATATGACAATAGTTTATGACATTATGTAATAATGTAATAGTCTCTGGCTTCTGGATCAAATGACTTTTTAGAGGTGAAAAATGCAATCCAATACTTGGCCATAGCTATGCATTAAATGATGAATATACAAAACACTTTAAAATGTATTTTTTATAAAATACTACTGGCAAAATGATAATGGGTATCTTTAACTAATCTTTAACACATGGTCATATGAACAAGAATTTAAGTCTTACAGTTAGTAGTAAGCTATACGTGTTTGATTTACTAAAATGAACTCATTCAGTAGAGTCATTTGTTCGGGAAGTAGACTACACTGATTGAACTGTATGTTTTTTTAATTAATTAAAAAATGGATCATATGATTAATTTGATTTCAGATCTGGCTACACTGCTCGCACTGTACTGTATATTTCTGATTCACTAAAAAAATGGCTCATACAATTCATTCACCTAGGAATCGGAATACACTGGTTACACTGTACGCATTCTTTTGTTAAAAAAAATAAATCTCATAAGATTAATTTGTTCAGAAATTGGACTACACTTGCCACACTAGGTAACTCAAATTAAAAAGTTAAATTGACAGCCCTAGTTTAGTCCCACCAATGCCAAATTTTAGAGGAGGGAAAAAAACAGACTACAGCTACAGTATCTAAAGAGGTTTTGCACTGTTGCATATAAGATCAATGTTCTTGTCAGAGTTGAAACAGGATTGATGATCAGGCCTTCCTCTGAGATACAACCTGCTGCCATCTGGCCAAGGCCTGAGACTCACCCCGAACATTTGCCGGAGGTCTGGGTCACGGAAGCGGAAGGGAATGTTGGAGACGTGTAACCGTTTGGGCTGCTGCTTCTCCGAAGAGTCTGAGGGCTGGAGCTGGAGCTGAAGCTGCTGAGAGCCGTCTGTCTGCACCACATCGTCTGCTTGCTGAAATACACACAAGCACAGACCTGTTAGTTCCTACCTCAAATGCCGTCACAGCCTGGAAAAAGTGCAGCGGGCAACGGTTACTGGACGGTGAGGGGGTGGGTTAGCAGGGGGAGACCAGGGCATGCTGGTGGCATATTACAAATCCCCTATACTCTGCTAACACTTGTATGTGGCGGTGAAGATTAAGGAAGCTGTCAAGAAGTGTGGATACAGATTTAAAAGAAAAAACCCCCCCAGAGAATGTAGTTACTGAGCAGACGCCTATAAAGACCTGAGGGAGAACAGAAGAGGGAGAGAGAAAGTAAGCGTAAAGATGGTGTGCTCATCTGTCCATCATGTGGAGGAAATGGTAGTGACACAGCTGTGCTCAAGGATGGACTGCTGTCCGTGACACACATTCATCTTTCACCTCACAAGCCGTGACGCTACAGCCTTCATCCCATTCTCACTAATTCTCTCGCTGTTCTCTGAGCTTCACAAGACCTCATCTGAACAGACTCCGAACAGACACCAGACAGCCAATATTAATTGTTAAACATTATTGCAAGTTTCCAAGATCAGAACAAATTTGTAGTTGTTTAACTGTTTGCTTTTAAAAAAATTAAAAATATGTTTATCTACACCTATAAATCAGAAGAGAAGTTATAGACTGTAAATTCAATCATATCAAAAATTATGAAACAATACAGAAATAAACGCTATGCATCTCTATTGAATAGATTTTTCAATCATTTTTTACATACTAAGCGTGCTTTCTTGTATTTCATGTACATAGTTAATTATAATAAGTGGGCTGGACAAATTCCCCCTCATTAGGCACAAAACACACAAGAGATATGAATCATAGAAGATGGCAATATATCATGTATTAGGTAATGAAGATATAATGAGATATCTATCACTCCATCCCTTTTCGCTGACACCCTGACAGAGAAAAATAGAGGAAAAAGGTGAAGTAAATGCAATTATGTAGACACAGTTAAGAACATAATACCAACTCAAATGCAAAAGATTTGGACCTGCAAGGCGTTCATTTTTTCACTCATTACAGAGAGAAGGTGAAAAATAGCATGATAAAATATCAGCTGAAATGAGATTTTAAAGTTTAACTCACTGAACAAAATCATTATTGCAGAGGACATATGTCTTTATAGGGGAAATTACACCAGTAACATGACAGAAGTGACTTTACATTTCTATGGGTCTCAGAGATGTATCCTTTTTGCAATTAACAGAAAGATATAATAAACCACGTAGACAAACGTCTTTACATCTTTTGTGCTTATCTAATATTTATTCAAGCAACCTCACTGAAAGAAAAATGTTTATTTTAACTGTACAGTAGCTACAGCATGATGAGCTCTACCAAAGGCAATTTTCAGGGGAAAAAAACATAAACCCAAGAGTAAAAATATTTATGTTGTTTTGAAAAAAATGTTTCAGTGTTTATTTTGTCCATACAATTAAAGTCAATGGGGTTCAATTAAAATATTTAAAATGTGTGCTTTAAAGAAGAAATAAGGTCATACAGGTCTGGAATGCATATGAGTAAATGATGACAGAATATTAATTTTTGGGTGAAATATCCTTTATGGGTAGGAGTGAAGGTTCTCGCTCTTAAAATGTACATTTACTCTAATTTAAAAAAGCACCTTTGTGCATAAAAGAGACACCTCTGTGTCTTAGTTGGGAACAATGAAGGCAAGTTTGAACTCTTGCTACAGGTTATTCAGTATAACAACAATGAATCCCTATGAACCATTAAATGTCGAGGGTCACCAACTTCTGCCTTGTCCATCTGACAACTTCCTCATCTTCTCTAATGCACAGTCTCTCCCAATGGGCTCTCCGGGGTCTCTGTGAGAGGACACCGTGTTTACCAGCACATTGGCAGTATCAATCATTGCAGCTATGTAGACAGTCAAGCCCTGTTAAGATAAAGCACACGGGTCGGCTCTGGATCCACACAGCCTGTCGTCCTGCCCCTTGTGTATGCCGCCCGAGGTCGGCGAGCAGCGGAGGCCCGTAGCCCCTGCCTGATGGTGGTAGATGGAAAGCCGAGCAGATGGATAGGCAAGCAGAGGTGCAATTACCCCCTGGTGCCCCCGCTCCCTAGGCTATACCTCTTCCCGCTCCCTCATCCTCATCCATCACGCCGGTGCCATTGGTCATTCACATGCTCTGTCTGCAGTCGCTCTGGAGAGAGCCGCACTATCTATCATGTCTAACAGGTGAGCTGTGTGACGGCGCAGACTCACCCATTACCGACCGGCGGAGCGTGACCTCTGAGAGTCTCCAATTCCTTGCTCTGCCCAACGAAGTGCTGGAGCGAAGGATGAGGGCTTTGATTTGCTTACTTTATGGAAACACATATTGACTAGGTCTTCTCAGATGCAAGTCATCATGTAGTACGCTGCGCAGCGAGTAACAGACAGTGATAAAATGAAGAGAAATCGCAGGGCTGCTTCGCATTCGTCTTGCACGCTTTGCTTAAAAAGAGGGCAATTGTTCCGCCATAAGAAGCGCTTTGTATAACACACAGTCCTGCTCACTCACTCTCGACAAGAACGATATAATCTCTCTGGCATTATTCGGAGCACTTCCATGCTCTTGAGCGTGGCGGCTTGGAGAGCTCTTCTCTGGAGGAGTTGACACCAGGCCAGGAGAGGGAGAGGAGAGGTAAGCGTTCGAGACTCCGCACTCCAGGTTTGGATCTAATTATCTCATCGTCACCGCTAAGCAGCCATCTACAGGGGGTTCGTCTGCGCAATTTGCCTTTTAATTTGTGTTAATTGCATGTTAATTATATTGCAGCTAGCATGGGCTGCATCTGTCTCTTTCAGAGACAAGGTTTCAGAGGGCTTTGCGCTCCCAAATTCCACAGACGAGGTGAAAAGTAATTAAAAGTGTTCGGCGTTTGAGGCAGAGGCAAACTCCCTGCTCACTCGGGTTGCCAGGTCATCCTCAGGAGGACGTTGCGAGATGTACGGAGTATTATTTGATGTCTTTTTTTGTAAATGCAGATGGACTATGACCCTCTCTCCAGCACTCCATTTACCAGGATGACAACGGGGAGGAACTAAGCAACATTGCATTAGGGTCCCAGAATGTGCATCCTGCCAAAAAATCTAATAGTAAATCCATATGGGAGGATTTTATGCTCAGCTAAGAAAAGTTCCCCAAATGAACCCCAAGTAGGTATATTACTCCCTCTAAAGGTTTAACAGTCAATTATCACAACTGAAGTTAGGAATGTTACATAACAGTGTTCAATTTGCCAGGGTCTGGGATTAAGCATGCCAAATGATTTACTGAATGACAAATGTGGACTATTTATCGCTCTGACATACTCTCTCCAGCACAATTCCAGTAAACATGCATCATATCAAGCTAAAATCAATTGTTCCTGGACCTGCATGCAACCTGAAAACAAATGCTAACTGTTTGAACTAAAAGAGTTCATTAAACTAAAAAAGTTTTCAGAGTGTCTGCTGAAAATATAAAAGTAAAAACTTTTACTTTGAGATCTATCTATCTGTATTTTTTAAGTTTATGTATACAATAATTAGTTTAATATAAGTTTAATTAAATATTAGGCCTAAGTTTAATAATAATATATAATAATAAGTTTAATTAAAAGTAATAAAATAATAATAAATTGTAACATTTTGCTTTAGTACAATGGCAGCATGAAAGCCAATCAATTACATTTTTGTAATTACAATTTTAATATACTGTATGTCTTTATAATATCACACCCAATATTTCCTTCACACAGTATAAACGTGATTTTATACACACAAATATATTGCTGCCTTCATATATACAGTAGATCCCTCAAAAAGAGATTATCATATTTGATGGCCCATGGAATCAAGCTTGAAAACCCCTGCCCTATAAAGTGGATCATCTCTTCTCCTTTGTGTTTTTCTGCTAGACTTCCCTAACGCTGGACTACACTCATTCCATACATCCGATGCACTTCTTATTTCCATTCCTGTTGTAGAAGAGCAACTTCCCTGCACTTCATATTCAGCAAGGAATGGAGCAGCCAAGCAGCACAAGAAATAATTGCCTGAACATTATCATACACCACCACATTGGACCTTAATGCCAAGCCCCGTCCCCTACCGCAACGTCACAGAAGGCTCATGTTTGCACACATTCGCGTGTGCCCGTGTTTTTATGTGTGGTTGGGTGGGGAATGAGTCCTGCTAAATCGTTTCTATTGCCGTACTCATTCAGTGTTATCTGCAAATCACTTTCAAAGTGCTCAGCTCAGCACTTCCCCCCTTCAGAATGCCCCTACAACCACATAATTGAAACTATCTGATTGGAAAGCTGCCAAGCAGGTAGATTACATCCGATTAGGGCCAAACCTGCGCTTCACTTAAAGGGATTAGCTTGAGCCGCTTTATATTTTTTTGTTCTTCTACACTTCTGCCATTCTCCGATCCCATCATCTCTCCCTTCCACAGAGATAAAAAAAAATACAAACCGTCACCTGCCATCTAGAAAGAAGACACTGGCCTTTCAGTCTTGTGCAAAGCTCTAATTAATTAGACAAGGTAATGTGACTCGCAACAGGTTTAGCAGGTAACAAATACAGAGGCTTAAAGAGCGCTTATACCTGCAGTATTATTATCAATGGCACAGTAAAAACTACTCAGGGAAGGCGGCCAAGAATAAGTGCAGGAATAAATGGCATATCCTTAATAACATAACATCACGCTCCTTTGAGCAGTATGGCTGTGTTTGAGCACGTTGCAAATCAGAGTTTAGACAATCCCACCCAAGGCAATATGACAGCCGTAGTGGAAAACTGTTAGCACGTACCCTAAAGAGAGGTAAGTAGTCTTTTATTGCTGAGTTACCGAGCATCTAGAGTCTGTGCTGTTGTGATGATGTGATCTGATATGTGATCTGATGTGATTACAGTCCACTCTCTGAGGTGTAGTGTTCCTTCTTTGCTAATGATCCTCCGCGGGGAGAGAGAAAAGAGGGAGAAAGGGAGAATTTCCCTGCTGGGTTAGGCCAGAGTGACAGTTTAAGTACATCCTCCAATCGAGCCGTAGATTAGCCCAGCCAGAGCTCAGGTGCCTTTACAGGGCCTGTCAGCATCGCTTCTCAGTGATCTGCTGAGCGTGGGATTATAACTATTTCCTCTAAACCACACCACCTCAGAGCTTTACACATATCCCAATCAGAAAGAGAAAAAGATTGAATTTTTCACCCCCCTCCGAAGGCCAGGAAGACCTTGTACTTCTTTTTGCATTGAAGAAAAGTTTTATACTTTTTAATTTCTCTTTCCCACCTTTCTCTTATGCCCTTTCACTGGCTGTCTCATTTTACTCCCTTGTTCCCTATGACGTGAATTAGCAAAGGTCTTTACATCTGCATCATAAAATATAATCAATGTAGCTAATGTTAAATATCTTGAAATAAAGTAACTTAGCTACAATAACAACAACAACAGTAACTATTAGATACTGTATTTAGCTGCTTACCTACATACTTAAATTGGTAGACAAAGTTGAGACACATTGGGCCAAACTGTCCAACATTTCCGACAACAATTCCAGTCACTATAGTGACTCGCCAATGATCAAATCTCGTATTTTACAAGGCCAACAGTATAGGGGTCATGTAAAGGATGCGTGTCAAACCCCGAATCCAGCCCTATATATAACATCTAATAAAATCTAAGTGCTAAAATAAAATAAAATAAAATAAAATTAAAAACTCCCGGAATCCTATCCTTCTGCTTTTTTCCATTTATTTCCTCCAAGTGTAAGTGTATGTGTTAATCAAAGGTCTATAGGAACTAAGAAAGGGTAGCACAAACAGACAAGACACAACCTACCCACGGGACAGGGTCTAAGGACACTCTCTACTCTTAGAGTTTCTTTTATTTCATCATGTGCTTGTCATATGCTCAGATAGAGCACTTGGGTAGCACTTGTTAAGTGGTCCATTGAGACGTTTGTGATATTGTTAGCCATGGTAAATGGCTCCATGGGGTTTAAGATATGGAGCCATGTGAATGCCATGGATTAAAGCTTGATAAAATGGAGAGAGAAAGCAGAAGAACTATTTAAATGGAGAAGGATGATTTTTCTCTCAATGTCTCTTATTTTGTCCTATGCTTTTATCTTTGCTTGCGCTAGCTTCTTTTCATTCCAAACTCTTCTATTTCCTAGCCCCAATTTCTCTTTATCTCAGTCTGTCAGAAAGTAGAAATGTTATAAATTGGATGTTGTAGTCTGATTAAAAGTAAAAAGTAATTCAAAAATGAATAAAAATGTCCTGTTCATGGGGTACTAATTTAAACTTTTGCCACATGCTAATGGTTTATAAAACTGTAATTTGTATTTTTTTTAAATAGAAAAATATATTTTTGTCTCAGTGGGATTGTTTTTGTGAAATAACAGTTTTTTTCTATCAACACCTTACACTAGATAAGACATGATTACATTGTGATTTTGATACTCGTGTGACTCATATGGAATTCTAAGTAAAGTAAAATAAAAAAATAAAATCCCAATCAAATAATAAAATAAAATAATAAAATAAAATAAAATAAACATTTCATGCCTGCATGCTGTATTTGCACTCACTGGTATGCTGCTAGTCCCTGTGAGGGACGGCGTGCTGCTGTCAGTGCCAGGTGGCTCGCTGTGTGTCTGTGTGGGTGTGTAGATAGTGAGGGCTGCGGCGTGCTCAGGGACCGGACTGGGCCCCGTGTAGTCCTGCCCAGGGTGGGTGTATTCGCCAGGCAACCCATTCTGAGGTGGAGGGGGAGGATACTGCGCTGGAGCGTACGGCTGAGCCATGGCTTCTGGGGGAGCTGGGGCCTCCTGGTTACCCTGAAAAGAAAGGAGGAGGGAGATTTTATCAGTTTTATTCTTACATATCTCATTCTAATCCAGTTTTTCTGGCTCTTCAAGGAACAATGCCTGCAATGAGATGTGACAAGAGCGATCATCATAAGAGCCCCGAATGCCTGGGTCGTGATAACACATGATAGGAGAGAATGGGTCCTAATTCCATGATAATGGCAGAACAACTACTGTACCTGACAATCTGAACCTGAATCATATACCACGATAAGCCTCAGATATTAAAACCCCTTATAGTGATTAAATCCAAGCACTGATATTGATCCCTGTTCCTGCTGCTGAGAGGAATCAGCCCCATACACTTTTTCACCTTTAAGTCCCCATGAAATCAAAATTAAAGTTTTTTGGGTGTTAGTATCAATATGTTAGTCTTAAGGTTATCTATAAGGCAGTGTGCTCCAAAACAGTGACACAATTTGCATTTAGAAGATATAAGCATTCTAAGCTTGCAGTTCGTCACTTCCGCCAAAAAGGCTCAATGATTTTTTTGACGTCACATCGTACTTCAGCTTCTCATCAAACTTTCTGTCCAATCAAATGCTCTCTAGAATCCGAAGCGCCCGCCCCCTACACTATAAAATAGACGCTGAAGCCGCGGCTGAATTCGGTCACTTGTCCACAGAATTAGTATTTTCTGTACAGTGAATGGCATGTAGTGCACTATATAGGGGACAGGGAACGATTCAAACAGTGTAAATATGCTTTCCATTGAGGAAAAAGAGAAGTCTGGTTTTGCGCTGTGTCACGCTAACCACCGCACTCACACTGCTCCAGTCCAGAGACACGATAGCACGGAGCGGATCACATGCGCGAGTCGGCGCAGACCACAAAATGTATCGGAGCTATTTGAATTCTACACAGAATGCTATATTTTATAGCAATATGGATGAGATTGTTGCTGACATACCCTGTCAAATGCGGCTTTACGGAGCACAATGGCTCTGAACGGCTCTAGCCCAAGCTGTGATATAAACGAACGCTATTGGCTACTTTAAAAAGGGGCGGGGCTGCTTGATATGTCCCGCCCTGTCTTCCTATTTCAGTTAAAATGACGTCAACACATAGAGTAATGCTGCGTGTTTCTAAGCATTCCAGGGGACCTTTAATAGTACGACTAATATATGTTATTCAAATTTGTTAAGTGTTAAAAGAAGAGAGAAGAATATTCAAATAATTTTATACAGCAACAGGTCATAGTGGCTACTGTACAACTTTCAAACTCCAAAAATAACCAAACACCAGCATAATAGCACCATAAAAGTAGCCCGAATTACTTGTGCTCTGTATTCAAAGTCTTCTAAAGCCGTACAATAGATTATGATTAAATTATTTGCTGATAATTCTGACCTCCAGAACTCCAGAGCCTCTCTGAACTGAGTTTTAAGGAAGTCAAATTTTCTTTAGTTCTGTCAGGACCACTATCGTCAGAATGATAGATACTTAGCATAAAGTTTGGTTTGGCGGTATGGTTCTGTTCTGGGCAAAAAACCTCCTTGCCCATCCATGCAGCCTGTCATGAATGAGCAGGGAGAGCAGCAATAATAACCCCCCCAGGGTTAACAGAACAGAACAAGGCAGATATCATTAATGTACTCAATGATATTTAAGTGTAACACTTTATTCAAGATAAAGGAGTCTGATTAGCAAGGAATATCAGAAAGCTAAGTCCTGACTGTGGCGAAAGGTGGAGCTGGGGATGGAGGAGGGTAATTTGCTCCGAAGCAAGCTGAAAAGCTGCTGAATAATACTGAATACAGCTCATATAGGAATGCCGCGATAGGTGTCGTATTCCTATAGGTAGATGTGATCAGCTGAGAATCAGCTGATGCAAGCTTGACTCACATGGCCTGCCAGAACTAACGCTAAAACTTAATTTGTATGGAAAAAAATATTACATGAAGATTCATCAAAATTCTCCTTTTGTGAAGAAAAAGAAGAAGAGAAAAGCATTTGCAACAAGACTAGGGTGAGTAAATGACTGAATTGTAATATTTGGCTGAACTGTTCCTTCAAGTGAAGTTAAGCATGATTTTTCTTTGTCTTATCAGAGAAAAGCAGCAGCATCAGAGATGCGTGGGGTCCCGGCTGCTGAATGGCTTTATCTGGGCCCTATCATATCAGCTCTCAGAGAACATTACAAGACTGCTTGATCAAGGCAACAAACTTACTTTATAGAGCAGCGCTCGATAGATTTGCAGCCCGAGTGACAGGGTTCTAAATTGCTCTCTTGGCAAGCAGCATGTGCGAGATCAATTAACTGATAAATTTTTGATTATAACCTTTGATTTAAATTACAGGTTTCTAATACAAGCTGCTGTTTCCCATTTTCATGGCCTCTCACGTCTTTTCCCTTATATTCACCTCCCTCTGTTTCACTCATTCTGTCTCACTTATGCGCTTTCTCTTGCTCTCTGTCTCTGTGATGGAATTAAATGAGTATCTACCCCCTCATTTAGGTCTCTGTGTGAAGAGGTGTCTTTCTTTCGCTCTGTGTATCAGCATGTAAATTAATGTGCTTTTTCTTTCTTCTCATCCATTTCTCTCCACTGAAGAGGATGCAAATGAGATTCTTTACTCTGTTGCTTTCTCGCTCATTTTGAGTCACCGAAGAACGAACACAATGTTTTCTAATCTTATCAGCGAACATTAGGATGTGGCGACGCGTCATTTTTCTCTCTTTCTCTGACAGGTGTCATCATTTGTGCTGGTGGAGACTGGCTTGGTGACTGTTCTTGAAGTGCAGTTTAAAGGCCCAATGAACAAAACTGCTTGATGGGCACAGTTTTCTGTCCTGAGTTGACGTATTTCCTGTTCAGACAGGAAGTTTGGGCAGGACATATAGAAGGGATTTTAACTTTTTCAGAAAGTCATTAAAAATTATTAGTATACAAAATAATATAATCATATTTATTTAAAAAAATAAAATAAATTTTGGGAGCGTGTGTGTTGTGAGATGATGAGAGATGAGAAGTACTAATTTGGACATAATGCAGGTGTGCTAGCGTGTTAACGTGCAAGGGCTAATCTCTCAGGCAGTGTACTGTGTGTGTGTGTTATGACAGAGGAGGGCTACTCTCTGGGGCAGAGTGCTGTTGTCAGCACAGGTGCAACTGGGTCATCAGTACAAAGTATATTGTGTGTTTTTGGGTAAATGTGTGTTTGTGTATTGTATGTGTCTGAATCTTGCTATATAAAAGCTGCTTACCCCGAGGGACTCATATCAATGTATTAATCTTATACAAATGTATGACCTTGGAGTTTGACCCCATCCTGAGAGCTCATGGCAAAGAGAGGCAATAACAGCTCCTTTAACCAACCTTTGGGTAATGGGATCTCTCTTGCACTTACTGTGCCTGCTCCTTAATTAATCAAAATTTGATGATCTTAAAAAAAAACAAAAAAAAAACAACAGGCACCCCTGGACACAAACGACTTCCTGTTTGGAACCACGCAAGTATTTTGCACAGACGATAACATTCCTAATTAATACTGAATATGAATTGAAAAAGCAAACAAAATGCAGAATTGCATTTTAATTTAATAGAATTAAAATGAATTGAAATTGTGAAAAAATTCAAATTCTTTCTTTGAAATTATTTTATAAAAATGAAATTATTAAAAATTATTATAATAGGATGATTAAAATTAATAAAAAATATAAGTCTGTGGTGCTTGAGAGCTGTTGGCTCTTGAGGACCCATGTTTGAGTACATCCGATGGTCATTTCCCAATCCCATTCCCTCAAATTCCTGTCTTTCTCAATTGTCCTATAATATGGGCTAAAAGGCCCATAAATAAAATTACAAAAAGAGAAAATATCAGCAGAATTTCATCTCCTCCGACTTTTCAAACGCTGTCCATTACAGAAGGCCAATGAAGAGTCGTAGGAAACTCAGACCCTTTCTTTCCCATTTCTACTTGATTGTTATTAACCTTTTTTCACTGACTAAGCAGCATTAGGCAGCAGCAGCAGCTTTGGCTGGGGAGGGATGCAGTTTAATAGAAGTGGGGAGAAATGCATTAATGTAAATGTAGTGGAAACAATGAGAGGCCTGGCCATTGACATGTTGGCAAACAAATGAGGCTGTCCTCTCAATTAGAGTCAATGCTCCATTATCCAAATGAAAAACGCACTCGTCTGTGGCCGAACGCACGACGGACAGGCGTGGAGGGGTGAGAAGGAGTGAGGAATAAGAAAGGCGGAATTTTATTACTTCTTAGTTCTTTCTATCTGTTTGCACTTTCTTACACGTGTCTCGGAGTTCCAGGAGCTCAAACCGAGACACTGACGCAACATGCAGTGTGCTAAGCATCGATGTACAGTTCTGTTTTGATGAAACATGTACAGTTTGATACACAAACACACAAGCCCGTGCATGCAACTTCAGTTACATGGGGCGCTGAACTCAAGTTTTGACAAGTGCGGGTGTTCTATTGATTAGATGTGGAAGTTTGTCTCTCTCGGTCTGCATTTCCGTCCATCTAACACTGCATCTCTTGCTTTCATCTCACTCCTCAAGTTGCACCACCCAGGCCGTGTCTGACTCTCTCCTAGTCAGACTGAGGAAAAAGAGTGAGGCAGTCCATAGCCTGGGGTGGATATTGTAATTCACTAAAACATTAAGCAGTATTGATGCAGCCCCCCATTTCAAAGCGCCAATGGGGGTGAGGTCTGTCCAGCGACCTGAAAAACAGTAGACAAGCCTGACAGGGAGGGGTGGTCTTCACTCTATCTTGGGATGTGGGCAGAAAGCAAGGTGGGGGGATCCGGGTGAGGTGCTCGCACACCCATAAAGTCTGCCGGAAATGGCTTTCGCTTGAAATCACCTTATTATTACCATGTGTGTTGACTCCGTGCTATGAAATATTCAGCGAGCTAAATGGATGAGTAAGCCACATTTTCCGAAGATAAGATGAAGGATAGGGAACAGCTTCCTTTGCATCTGGTGGGCTATGAGGCGGATGAAACAGTCAGTAATCCAGCCTCACATTCTCAACGTGTTTTTTCCGGCTCTTGCACCTGCAAACAACATAATGTGTTTTGTTTCCTCGTTTTTACACCTGTGCTGAAGGTGTTTGGTCTCTAAACCCGCCTGGCCTTTGTTTTTTGTTGTTTCTATATGCATTAGTTTTTTTTTTTCTGGAAGGTTAAGCCAAAATGACCTAAGAGAGCTGACGCCCGATTAGCTCCCATTAGATCCGCCTGCGGTCACAGAGAGCTTGAGTGATGACCTGAGCTTGTACTGTACTTCACCACAGACGCCGAGAGGATGTGCGGTAAAACTGAACCTCTGGGACTGTCCGTCATCGCAGCGGTCAGAGAGTGGCCACTACATGATGTGAGGTTACGGAGAGATGAGAGAGACAGATGAGAGAGAAAAGGTGTGGTGAAATGTCTGAAGTCAGTTGAAAGAGTTCCTCAGAACTTGATTCAGTTGAGAAGCCTTTTAAATTCTAATGGAATTCCTGCTAATATGATAAATTAATTTACTTTAACAAATGCAGAATTTAAGATCATCATCCAGTAACAGCCAAGCCTTGTACTTAATATTATGTTTTATAATATTATATCTTATATTTAACTTGAAAAGGAAAGTTTGTCAATATAAACTTTGAATGTTGCTGTGATAAACATGTTTGAAAAGTTTAAAAAGCCTTGAAGTTTGAAGGTTATAAGGGAAGATAGCTAGATAGTATAATATAATAGCTTATTTTCTTTTAAACTGAAACGAGACAGACAGACATCATCATGTTAAAATAATATGAATGTCAGTTTAGTAAATTTCTACTTCTGTCAATTCAAATTTCATTTACAATTCAAATTGACTCTCAATGAATTCAAATTGAGAGTCAATTCTTAAATTCAGATTTTGTCCAACTCTACTGTACATTACAGCAATGCTGAAAAGCCGTCAGCACCATGGACAGCTCCCATGATGCACTGGGTGAGAGGGAACAAAAGCTTGCTGTAACATCAGAGATCTGACCTCTCTGTGTCTTATCACACATTTAATATTCCTATATGAGTCTACACACTGAATAACAACAATTCTGTTCACATATCTCTCATCCTACATCATATAGTCAAACCTGACATGATTTAAAAATAGCTATTACTATTATGAGAAGTGCCAAACCACACAGGAAATACATACAGGCTTCATATAGGGAAGCCAAAACAAATCATTCATCCTTCATCTTACATGGGCAGACTACGAGACTGAACTGAGAACGATGCAGGGCCATGAAGAGGAGAAATATCACTGGCTATGTGGTTTTGTTTTTGATAAACTTAAATCAGAAATTGATATTTAATACAGCCCTTCACTGCGGCAGCTTTTATTTAATCAGTGCCCTTTCCACATCGTTCTGTGGAATGAGACTCCGATAGCTTATAAATGTGAAAGACAGAAACGAGAGTGCGAGTGTGAGAGAGAACCGAAGGAGGAGAGAGAAAGATCTCCATCGATATGACTGAAGCCATGCCACACTAAAAACATCCCTCGATCCTTGCTGTCAAATTGCACCCGTAAATGATTTCCGCGATGAGCTAAATGGTATTATCCACCCCCAACCCCTATTCCTCCACCCTCCGCCAGCCTCAGAGCCCCAGCCGATGCTCGCTAAATTAATTTATTTCCTTCCCAATGGGCAGAGTGAGTGGGGCATCCTAGTCATTCAAGCCAGGATTTAACCCTTAGCCTTACCACCGGGACCACAAACAGCCACTCCACAGGTTGCAAGACGAATGGAGCCCAAGATTGGCAATAACTCAAGACCTTCCATCAGTTCCAAAGGGAAGCCTTATGCAATTTTTGATCAACGCTGTTGGTAAATGCTTGCGAAAGCTCGACACAAACACTGGAAGGAATAAAAATCCTCAGTGGAGCAAATCACGAATGCTCAGATCTCCGATTGAACTTTGAGATGTTTTGCGAGTTGGACAGGTGTGTAAGTAACTGTCACCAGACCAGCGAGGATAGAAGACGCCGCTACATCATGAACTACACTAATGTGACCACAGAACAAAACAGGACATTTTAATATGAATACTGCCTCAAACACACACACTCACGCACGCACGCACGCACGCACGCACGCACGCACGCACGCACGCATACATTCACAAGTCCTTATATTTAGAACATTTAACACTCAAGGATAGACAAAACATCTTCGTTTCCATATTTGCATACTCCCTATAATGGCTGAAACTGAACAAAATTTGCCTGCCAGTTCCACATGTTGTATTTAGTTTTGAAAACGGCTTGGTTTTGCAATAGACATTAGGTTTATCTTAAATAATTTGAATTACACACACACACACACACACACACACACACACACACACATATATATATACAGTGGGGAAAAAAAGTATTTAGTCAGCCACCAATTGTGCAAGTTCTCCCACTTAAAAAGATGAGAGAGGCCTGTAATTTTCATCATAGGTATACCTCAACTATGAGAGACAAAATGAGAAGAAAAAAAATCCAGAAAATCACATTGTACGATTTTTAAAGAATTTATTTGCAAATTATGGTGGAAAATAAGTATTTGGTCAATAACAAAATTTCATCTCAATACTTTGTTTATATACCCTTTGCTGGCAATGACAGAGGTCAAACGTTTTCTGTAAGTCTTCACAAGGTTTTCACACACTGTTGCTGGTATTTTGGCCCATTCCTCCATGCAGATCTCCTCTAGAGCAGT
>NW_015505215.1:3588092-3593776 GCF_001515645.1 Sinocyclocheilus grahami | reverse complement strand
GCACGCACGCACGCACGCACACACACACACACACACACACACACACACACACACATTTTCTTCTTTTATTTGGATCCACAAGACAAGCAACAAAAACGGAATCCAAATACCTTGGGAAGTCAGTTTGCAAGATGACAGGTACACATGGCTAACATACATTCACAAGTCCTACAAAACATCTTCGTTTCCATATTTGCATACTCCCTATAATGGCTGAAACTGAACAAAATTTGCCTGCCAGTTCCACATGTTGTATTTAGTTTTGAAAACGGCTTGGTTTTGCAATAGACATTAGGTTTATCTTAAATAATTTGAATTACACACACACACACACACACACACACACACACACACACACACACACACACACATTATCAATTTTATATTAATGGGGAAAAAACTCCAGTCTTTTCTTCAGTGCTCAAATAACATTTATTATTATCAATATTATTATCAAAACAGTTGTGCTTCATATTTTTGTGGAAACCGTGATACATTTTCTTCAGGATTCTATGACAAATAAAACGTTCACAAGATCTGTATGTGAAATATAAATCATTTGAGTCAACTAATCATGTGTACCAGAGGAAAATGATATTGCTAGTAAAACAAAGTAAAACTATCTAAACTTTATTAAAACAACAAATTTATTAGAGAAAAAAAAATCGTTTTCTAAAGTTTATTTTCCTTATCTCATTGGCAAAGAGTTTTTTTCTTGTTTTAAAGGGGTCACTGGATGCTACATGCACTTTTACAAGCAGTTTGAACTGAAATGTACACACCACCCTATAATGATAAAAATCCACCCAGTGGTTTTTTTAAATCTACTAAAATCTTTACCCCTTTCTCAAATCGAGCCAATCTCAGATGCCTGTCTGTGTGATGTCACAAAAACAGGCCCCACACACGATAATTAGATTGACAGTGGCGTTTCAGCACAGTCTGGACCAATGTATTTTTCGATGAGTCCGCTTTAGCAATAATAACGTAACCTGCTTGACGGAAAAGGTTGCCAGATTTTCATAATAAACCCACACCATTTGCTACTCAAAACATTTCGAGGGGTCCCCCGGTAAAAATCGCATTCCGGGGGCTAAAATACACGTTATTGGGGTCGCTTCAACCTGCAGACATGAAAACAACCCGCGGCAACAGTGATAAAGTAGCCCAATTCCACATGAAAACCGCGGACTTGGCAACTGTGATGGATGGTAATGTCTACAACGGACAAGAAAACAGAAGAGAGGGGCTGGGTCAGCACAGCTCATTAACATTTAAAGGAAAATGCTACAAAACAGCTTGCTCTGAAAAGAGCTGTTTCTGACAGGGTACAAAAGGTGTTTTTTACACTACCATTGAGAAATTTGAACCAAACTATGTTACAGACTTTTCATTAAGACCCTAAAGAATCATATCAACTTGTGGAAAATAGGCATCCGATGACCCCTTTAAGTATTAATCTAACAAAACTGAATGAGATTTATGGTTAAACAACAACAACAATCAGCCAATAAGGTAAGAAATAAATACATAATATTAAAATAATAATACATTTTAATGTTATTTTTATCACCCTTACAGCCACCTCTTTGGTGTATTGATGCTTTGGCAATATTGTATGTAAAACAATCATCCCAATAAAGTACTTTGAAATTGAAATTGAAATTGAGTGAAGGGTGAATTTGGGCTGGTCGGGGCCAGCCGGTATCGATCTGCTCTCAGCGGAGCGCTTCCATAGCCGCAAGCCTCGTGCCACGCCTCCAGTCTGATTACTGAGAAGCACTCTGCTGGTGCAAATTGGATTGAAAAGCCCCTCCCAAGCGTACTTAGGAAATCATTTCCAAGGCTAGGCTGCTGCTTCTCTCACGTCGGCCAAGCACAGGTCCTTCCCGGTGCCCCCGAGTGTTTTGGGAACAGACCTTGTGAGAGCTTGTGTTACTGTGCACGCATTTGTTTGGGTACTGCTAGGATCCCTCCTCTTATTCACAGACGTAATCTATTTTAATCTATGAGTCATAGGGTCCATTTCCCCCCTCCCAGCCATTACGCCAATGTATTCATTCTTTTTTCTACTACACAGTCACACACACGCACACACACACACACACACACACCCACTAGCACTCCTTATTGAGTGTGTGTGAACTCAAGCGTAAGAATGAGAGCTGCTGTGGTGTGTGTCTGTCTCACCTAGTTGTAACACCATGACATAAAGCAGGTTTGAAGGGTGAAATTTAGCACTGTGAGTGAGCAGCGGTCTCTGAGTGTGTTTTAAAATGGTGAGCACAGCAGCGTAGGAATGGTATTGTTTTTTCCAGATGATAAAATCCTCTGTGGTGACAACAGTGTGTGATGTGAGAGTGATTTCCCATGCAAAAATGGCAGACAGGACTTGGGATCAACAGAAGCCCAAAGGTCTGCTGCATTCTAGGGAAGAGCAGGCACAGAGGAGAAGTTGCTGGTAAGTTTGGAGAGGGAGAATTGTTTATTTATGTAACAGTATCTCTCAGAGTTGACTAACACTGACCTAGTCATGTGTACCAGAGGAAAATGCAATTGCTAAAAATATAGTAAAACGATCTCAACTTTATTAAAACAACTAATTTATTAGAGAAACAAAATTGTTTAAGATATTAGGACTTGCTTTTCTAAACCTTTTCTAAAGTTTATTTTACTTCTCTCATTGGCAAATTGTTTTTGTCTTGTTTCAAGTATTAATCTAACAAAATGTAATGAGATTTATGGTTAAAACCAAAATTTGCCAATGAGGTAAGAAAAACAACATTAATTTAAAATATAAACCCTGAAAAGCCGAAAAGCCGAAAAACTCTGAAATTTTGCTTCAAGTACTGTAAATGTATATTGTTTTAAGACAATCAATAGACAGACAGATAGACAGATAGGAGTTAGATAGATAGATAGATAGATAGATAGATAGATAGATAGATTCACAGACACACATACTGTTCACAGACAATCAATGTTTAACATTCAGTTAAGTGGAACAGGAGCAACGTCACAAATGTCACACAATGTTTTGTCGTGGCTGGTTAGGACAAAAATGATGAGGGAGGGACATTATCACGCAGAGAACCAACAACTCACACATGCATGTGCACTAAACCACACATGCAGCACGTTCCTATAGATTTCTCTCTGTAAAACCCTGTGGTGATGTGCACAAGAGAACATCTTAGGTATGCAGACATTCAACATTAAAGACAGCACTGCCTCTCTACATCCCAGTAGGTGAACAGTAAGGACGCAGCATTGCACCCGCAGGACCCGAGCATATGTCTCTATGCCCCCTAAAGCTCCCAGTCAAAGACTAATACAGGGAAGGGGGGCACTTCAAAAGCAGTAAACAACTATTTCTCATATATTCCTCCCTCGAAGCTAGTGTGGATCGTAATATATAAATAAGCTGCTTTTATATTCTTTGAACTCCAATAAAAGCAAAAAATCTGGGATATTAAATCAAAAGAAGTACATGATGGTTCTGTATTAACATCAGGTTTTCTTGTAGGCTTAAAAAAGATTAGAACCACCCCATTTTGTCCAGATTGTTGTAGTTCTAACATACAAAAACGTGCGGGATAACATACACACATACACTGCGATTAGTGCGGACATTGTAAACAGGAAGCGCATCCTCTTTTGCTATGGTTAATATTGATGGTTTTCAGACTTCAGACAGAGGGAGACATTGGGGGACGATTTTCCCAAAACACAGCAGACATTTAGTCAGTAAACAAAAATATTGGTGGTCTAGTAGGATCCATTTTAATTAGACAAATCTCACCATTTTCATTGCTCTCTGCTTTCTCTTTTCCCATTCGCTCGTTTGAAAATGTTTAAGCTTGTGCTAATCATAGACTCTTGGGGCCAAACACTCCCTGCACCCACTGCATGGAATCGTGAGATGCTTTTTGGAAATGCAGCCCAGGCTAACGACTTGGCCAAATCTTGTAAAATTTCAACTTGATACAACATTTCAAAGGTTCTCTACAAATTTTTAAAAACAATATTACTCATGTTTGGGTTCTCAGAAAGAAGGATAAAAGGATAGTTCAAGTTGACGGTAGCCACTGACTTCCATAGTATGGAAAAAATACAATGGAAGTCAATGGTCAATACCAACATTCTTAAAAATATCTTCTGTGTACAGCAGAAGAAAGAAACTCATACAGGTTTGGAACAAATGGAGAGTGAGTAAATGATGGCAATTAATTTTTTTGGGTGAACAATCCCTTTAATAAGAACTGTCTACTGAGTTTTAATTAGGTAAGAGGAAACAAGCTCTAAAAAGGAAAACAAGAAGCAAATCTAAAAATTAATATCATTATTTTATATTCTTATTTTATTTTATGTATATCATTTGGGGCACCAAACATAAAAACAACAGTCAATTTCAACAGAACATGAAGGTTAAATTGGAACATGGACAAAAACTGGAAAAAAGGGGGCAGAAATGAGAAAGTAAGGCTCATCAGCATGTCTGTATCTGTCATCTTGACATGGTTATAGTTTTTTAATGTAAACACATGCAAACAAGTAGCTGAACTCTATGTCCAGCTAGTCTAGATGCAGCTTTGTCTATCTTTCTTCCTCCGTCTGACCTCCTATTCCCAGTCCCTACCTGAGAAGCTTCATAATACTGCTGTAATTCGTTTTGTCCCTTGACAACAGTTTTTAATAACTTTTATTAATTAGGGCTGTCCTATGGCCTGTCAGCTGGAATATTATTTTATTCAGGGACCATTAGGCTGTCTGTTACCCCTGTGAAGTGTGTGTGTGTGTGTGTGTGAAAGAGAAGAATCTGCTTCAGTGAATGACATCGGCATACATCACTTCTGAAGTGACATTATTGCTCATACACTCCCAGACAAAATCTGCAGCCTTACACATTTTCTGTGGCGATTTTAAAGGGAAATCTGTTCAATTCTGCTTAAAAAAATAGTTTAGAGTCCCATACACGCACATAGTCTTATTTGCGCACACATAATCATAGTATGGCTCATTATTAATGAAGTGAATCGCATTTCAGGCACTATCCCTTAATGAAATTACATTCTCCTGCTGAAAATCCAGCATGGCCCCGTTATAATCGTATCTCTGATTGGCCAGCTGACCCAGTGCATTGTGATTGGCCGAACACCACAAGCACGCGTCGGAAATGTAACGCCCCTTTCCATAATCACGAGCTTCAGCTTTCAACATAAATGTAAAGACAGTACATAATGTCCTTAGTTTTACCATCAGTTCAAGCCCGAAAGGGGAACAGAGTCGTGTGACAGACACAGTGATGATGCTCGTATGTATTTGCAGTACACAAGCCACGATTAAGAAAGCTGACTCCACTGTGATGTTACCGTGTCTCTCTCTCACGCACACAATCACACACACGACGCAATACTCTACACGGCACAAAACTCCACATTTGAACAGTCAATAGCAAATACTTAAACTATTAATAAAACATACGTACAGTAGCTGATTCAGAATAAGCGCCATATTGTCATATAGCAAAGTCGGAATTTACCCTTTTTTTTTTAGAATTAGCCTTTGCACAGCCAGCCTTGTAGGCTACTCTCCTAGGTTCACAAAACTGTTGTCCATAAAATGCGTTGCACAAATTCGAACATCTGGGTTGTGCTGTTCTGTTGTAAATAAATCTTAACCAA
>NW_015505215.1:3586425-3587983 GCF_001515645.1 Sinocyclocheilus grahami | reverse complement strand
ATGTGGGGGCGTGTTTGAATGAGGCGTTTTAGCCCAGTCTGGATCAGCCTTCTCTTTTAGATAGAATAAATCCTTTTGTGGGAGACTTTGAGCTTTGTAACTCTGCAGATCTTATGCATGCACAAATAGCTACACAATACACTAAAAAAAAGAAAAAATAGAAATCGCATCATATGACCCCTTTAAAAAAAGGTCCTTCAACATGAAAGGCATACAGATCCCCCCCCCCATATCCAGAAAATGTCTGTATTGTTATTTTCCAACAAAAATCAATGGTGATCACTTCCTGCCATGATAGAACTTTTAATAAATAAATAAATAATATAATATATATATATATATATATATATATATATATATATATACTGTTCAAAAGTTTGGGGTCGGTAAGATTATATTTTATTATTATTTTTAACCTAGGCTGCATTTATTTGATCAAAAGTGCACTAAAACTGTATTGTGGAAAATTATAATTTAAAATAACAGTTTTCTATTTTAATTTATTTTATAATATTTTATAGAAAATTATTCCTGTGATGACAAAGCTAAATTTTCAATCTTCAGTGTCACATGATCCTTCAAAAATCATTTTAATATGCCAATTTTGTGCTCAAGAAACATTTCTTCTTATTATCAATGTTGAAAACAGTTGTGCTCCTTAATATCTTTGTGGATACATTGATACATTTATCTATAGAATTATTTAATTAATAGAAGGACCAATATTTGTTTGAAATATTTTTTTGTAATATTAGAAATGTCTTTACTTGTAATCACTTCTGATCAATTTAATGCTTCCTTGCTGAATTAAAGTATTAACTTGTAAAAAAAAAAAAAAAAGAAAAGATAAATAATAAAATAAATAAATAAAAAGCTTACAGACCCCAAACCCCAGACTAACACATTTTACAATTAAATAATGAACTATTATCTTTTTTTTTCTCAAACAGTTTGGTCATATCTTGCCAAATGTTATAAATGTTATAATTGTCTGTGTACATGAGTTTTGCTATTCCAATGCTCTGGTTGGTCATGATTCACTTTTGAGTCTGATGAGTGTGTGTGTTACTAGTTCTTGTCTTGGCTGCATTGTGCTAAAGGACATGCAGAGGAATCTAATTTAACAGCTGACTGAGTAGCGATCAGCCAATGTTCCCTGGCACGCGCGCGCGCGCGCGCACGCACGCACGCACGCACGCACGCACGCACACACACACACACACACACACACACACACACACACACACACAGGTTTGTTTTTGTGAAAAGTGGGGACATCCCATAATGGTTTTTATACTGTACAGACCATATATCGCATCATATGACCCCCTTAAAAAAAGGGCCTTCAACATGAAAGGCATACAGAACCCCCCCCCCCATATCCAGAAAATGTCTGTATTGTTATTTTCCAACAAAAATCAATGGTGATCACTTCCTGCCATGATAGAACTTTTAATAAATAAATAAATAATATAATAATTAAAAAAGTTAATGTAGGATTTGAACCTGTCTCATTGTACACTATACTCAAACTGCCTGTTTTATATATATATATATA
>NW_015505215.1:3576950-3586374 GCF_001515645.1 Sinocyclocheilus grahami | reverse complement strand
CACACACACACACACACACACACACACACTCCACAAACACAGACCAGAGGTTCTGGGAACTTGACCCTGAGAAAGAGAGCGGTAGACCCCTAGATCCAGACCAGAGACCACATAGAGAGACAAATGAGAGAGAACAAGATAAAACCAGAGAGAAGAAGCCAGAGAACGAGCACTATATACAAAAAAACCACAGATATTCTTGAAGCAGAGAGAGATGAAAAGCAGCAGAGGGAAGCTGAAAGATAGATAGGGAGAGATCAGCATTTGAGAGTATTGGATGGATGAAACGGGAGCGAGCGAAGCAGAGCTGCTTGTAATTCCGGGGGAGTCTTCACTCGGGCTGGTCGCAGCTCCCACTAGACCTGCTACATGATATTCACTAACCCCAGTAACAATGGCAAACATATGTAAATCAGACACAGTGCCGGATCCAATCAGGGCTCATCACAAAGCCACTGACACAGTCTTCACAGACAGCGAAGGCCACAGCGCGCACCGTCTCACTCTCTCGGCTCCGAGTCCTCATCTCTCAGCTCGTCTCTGGTCCATTTCTGCGCTACATCATGTGGCTTTGTTTATACCATTGATGTCTTACGTTCTCTTTTTTGGCGACATTGTCACAGTCTCACAATTACATCTTTCCTTTGGCCCTTCCTTTATTTCACTCCATTCATTCTCTCGCTCTTTCCGCCATGAAAGAAAAAACAAACATTAGCATCACAGGACAGCTGAAGCTAATTAAATTGCTTATCGATTCTAATTATAAAGATTTCTACTAAAGAGATTGCAACCAGTCAAAGCACATTTTCCGAACGTACATTAAAAATGTCTTTGTTATCCGTATTGCATTTTTGCTCTCATTTCAGAATGCAGAGGAAAGAGGCGAAAGCTATCAATACTAATGATCCATGAATCTCATCTTCTTAATGAAAGGGGTGACTAATTAAATCCAGCATTCGAAAACTTCCGCCAGCAAAACAATTGTACAGAAGTCGTGTGAACGAGAGCTGAGTGGATGGACAGAGCAGTAATTGATGAAATGATGGAGATCACATGCAGATGGCCGTTTGAAAGAGAAGCACGACCGACAGTCTCGATTACCCACTCATCTCTGTGAACAGAGACAATAGAGGAGCTGGAGATCAATACATTGATAGGTATCTGTCAAACAAGGCCGCTGCACTGAACAGGGATGGTTAATAGTTATACGTATCTGATTAAAAAGCGTGCGTCCAGTTTATAGCCGGACAGGGAGCTGCTGATGAGGTGTAATTTGGAGGACGATCATCGATGCACTTACGCTGCTTATAAACTGCATTAACTTCAGCGCTCCTGAAAACAACTAAAGAAAGCTATAAGCTTGTCAGTATTGAGGAAGTCCCTGCTGAAAAGACCAGCTGAGACCAGCATGAATTTCCATTCTGGGCAGGCTGGCTTACCTTGGTGTGCTGGTTTGGAACACACTCTGTTGAAAAAAAGATGCAGACAAATGTGTCTCTTCTCATATGCATCTATTGTCCAAAAAATGTATATAGCTATTTATTTATTTGTGAAAAATTCTGATATATATATATATATATATATATATATATACATATACATAAATTATAAGATAATAATGATATAAAATTATTAACAAAATTATTTTAATCCATATATATAAAAAATCTTTGATGGAATAATAATAATAAAAAAATATATATAATATAATATAATATAATGTGTTCCTGTTGTGAATTATTCCTTGTGAAGTATTAAAGACTGTTGAAAGTTTCTCCACGTCTCTATTGTTCCTCCCACAGCGAGTCGTGACAATAATATCATATCATATCATATCATATAATATTATATTATATATGATATGTTATGATATGACCAGCCATGCTGATCTTTCCTACAGGGCCGACATAAAGATTTCTGTTTGCTATTGAACTGTAGCTTGAAAACATGCTTTACAAACCCCCTGTTGTTTTGTCTAAGATATTAGCATAGTGAATCAATTTATTTGTTACCTTAACGTCTGTAGAAACCCCTTGGCTAGACTTTCCCTCAAGAACTCTGCAAGGTGTAAAGTTTTCTCTGCATGAGCCGTTACTTCCATATGTCTCCCTCATATCGGTCTCAGCAGAGTTGTTTTCCTACTATCATCTATATATCTATGTGAAGTTTTGTCTTCCTTTTAACATCTGATGGCCCCAGTAGAGTTTGGTCATGTGAGACTATATGATGTGTGTGATGTTTAACCTAAAAAAAAAAAAATCTACACACATGTATTTTATGTTCTAAAGATGTTATGAAGAATGCACTCACTGGTGAATACTGCTTCTACCTCCCTCTATCTCTCAAAATCTTTCTTCCCTCTCCAGTCTGTCTGTGCCTCTACGGCTCTTTCACCTTCCTCTGCTAGCACACTCTCTCTGGCCCCCGGTCCTTATTAAAGGTGATTCCCGGGCGTGGAGAGTCGCCGGCAGGGCCATGGCCACCTCTTTAATGGAGACAAGCTGGTAAATCTTTCATGCTTTAAGACCGTTTCATTGTAAAAGGGAACCGGCTGCAGCATGATAACAATGGTGCATTATTCATAGGGTTCCAGGCTCAGACGGCCCAAAGCTGACTCTTTCCTCTACTGCTGGAGGGATAGTGTGTATGTGTGCGAGAGAAAGAAAGAGAAAAAGATGCAGAAGCAGTGACAGAGTGTCTGCAATCATTGGTACCTAAACCATCATTTCTTTTTCCAGCCAAAGTTATGTCATTATACAATGACAACTGACAAGTATATCCATCATTTGTTTGAATACTAATCTTAAAAATTTGATGGCAAAGACAGCTGGCAAAGATTGCTCCATGAATAGGTTTTTTTTATCAACAAATGCTTGGCGAAAGATGTTTAACCTTCAGAAAATGATGATCACTAACCTCAAGAGTTCAAACTAAATATTATATGAGTATACTGAGCTGTTCGATTGTTATTAATTTTCAATTAGGTTTTCAATTTGTATAGCTCTGAAACTCTAAAGTAATAAAGCAATAAAGTTTAACTAAACAAAATTTTATATATAAAATTATATACATACTCTCTCTACTTTGTTACTAATTTGTTAAAAATGACTAATTACTAAAAATTACATTTGTTCAATAGTAAACGGATATTTTATGATACTGCTGCATGATTAAAGGAGGGAAACAAATATTCATGTGCTTAAAAACAAGAAAACTTTCAAGCTAGGTTAAGTTTATCCTAACACAAAATATAGGATTTGTACCTTCAAGAAAAACCATGGGTCATCAAACCATACTGCATTTGTGGAATACGCCAGCTACATTGCGATATTTCATTGCATTTGTGTCATTTATGGTGGGGAGTTTTTGCTCTATCCACTTTAAGTGATGTGATATGTGGCCAAGTATGGTGACCCATACTAGGAATTAGTGCTCTGCGTTTAACCCATCCTAAGTGCACACACACAGCAGTGAACACACACACCGTGAACACACACCCGGAGCAGTGGGCAGCCATTTATGCCCACGACTTCCTTAACTGAAGTGTATCAACACAGCAAGTGAATTTGTAATGCTCTATATTATATATGTACGTCACAACCAGTCCATCGGCACAAAACATCTGCAAAACCACCAGTGTGACTGTCACCACCACTTTTTAAAACAAAGTGACACCCAGACTACACTGATAAAAAGAGAAGCCAAAAGAAAGTCGAAGCTAAACTAATCACCAAAGTTGAGCTGAGGAGACTCTAGGTAAGGGGAGAAACGATTCACTCCAGTTTAAATGTTTTAATTGGATCAAGCGGCCAGGCACCTGGTCTCAATGTCTGGTTTGCACCAGTCCATGCTGATCAATGGCTCAGTGAAGCTGAGAGCCTGCTTCAGGTAAGCGGGATGCAAATGACACGGTTTAAAAGTCCTCTGCCACCTCCCGATATCACCCAGATCAATTTATTACTAGTCTGATCTTGTTTTCCTTAAAGCAGCACTATGTAACTTTTGGCACTCTAGCGGTTAATAAACACATCCTGCGGAAGAACATTCCAACCGGAGCTACTTCTCTAAGTTTATGTCTATGGCGATTCACGCAGGTATGTGTTACTCCGCAGCGGTGACGACCCGACCAGGCTACAATGGTCCAAATATAAGGACTTATTTTAAGTCTACCGTAGTGATTCGGAATAAGACAAAAACGTGGTTTGGTTACTCACTCATTATATACATTTTGCACATTTTGAACACAGAAAAAGTTACATAGTGCTGCTTTAAGGCAATCCAAATTCCCAATAGACAGCTGTGAAAAAACCCACTGAAGCGTTCAAAGACAGAACGCACCTACATGCATATCTGTATCCATACAGGCAGGCGGGTCTATGCACAATGCTGCACTTGGTCATTCTGCACTTGTACTCTCTCTATGACACCCCCCCCCCAAAAAAACCTGACTGACACATTTATGACTTTCACTTAAAGGGATTGTTCACCCAGAAATAATTTACTCACACTCATGTCATTCCAAACATTTATTTCACAATTATTATTATTATTATTTTCCATAAATGAAAATGTATGAGGTCAAACGTTTTAGACACCACTGACTAACATAGGAGCAAAAACATATTCTTCAACGTATCTTTGTGGTTAGCAGGAAAAAAAGGCATACAGATTCAAAACTTGAGAGTGAGTAAACAATGAACAGAACATGGATTTTTGAATGAACTCTCTTTAAAATGGTTCTTTTAAATCAATAAGCTCATTGTTTTTCTTTTTCTTTTAATATTTACCTTTCTTGAATTGTTTTGTGGTGAATAAAAGGTATACATTTATTCCTAGCTGAGAACACAACAGAGCTAATGTAATAATTAGTCAAAAATAAATTAAAACAAAAAACACACACACACACACACACACAAACACACACAATAATAAAACAATCTACAAAGATTCTGAATGAAAAGCGCTTCAAGTTACTAAAACCCTTGGTTATAAAAGAAAATATCAAAAGTTGACACACTTGTGTTGGACTTGCATCTTAAGTTCAGCATGAATTTTTTATAAGCACAAAAGGATGTGAGAGGGAAAAAAAGAAGTACACTTACAGTGTCTTTGATTTGGAAATGCTGTTTTTTATTGATATTAAATTGAATGTGTTGTAGTCTGAGGTACAACAGTCTTATCAGAGTCGGCTGAGTTGAAAGGGTCTGGGCTTCCAGGGAAATCCGTGTTTTCTTTTCAGGCTGAGTATATAGATTACACTCACTGAGCCATGCTGCACAGGGGAGGATTGTATTTTTTTTCCTCTCCCGATTGTGATTTCTGGAGAGCGCTTATCTGTTCGCTACGAGAGGAGAGAGCCTAGTGCTGTCTGTTTCCCAGCATTCCCTGATCCAAGACCTTGCCAGCTCTTATCGATGCTGCTACCGAACAGCGCTACACTGCTCCAGGCACCTTCCATACTCCAGGAGGGGGTGACGGGGGATTGGCAAATGCCCTCAGAACCCAGAGATAACAAAGGAGGAGACAGAAAGAGTGACTAGAAGCCAAACACACCCTGTATGAGCACCTCTCTCCCATCTGTCCCGTATCCGTGCTGTGATGCGGATATACAGGGACAGATCTCAGCAGCTCCATGGGGTTGAAGGTCAGCTTTTAATTGAGTGTGCAGAGGAGATGGAGAGCAGGGAGGGCGTCTATCATTCCCTCAGCCACTAATGGGAATTCACCCGGGGTCGGGACTGCTGACGCTATTGCACCGAAGAGTGTTTTTTTTTTTTTTTTAAACACATGCCTTTAAAGGATGCCCCTATCTCCTTTGACCACAGCTGGCTAATAAGGAACATAGCCTGTCACTCCACTAGGGACGATTCATCATGTCAGATATTCATATCCTTAAAGGTCAATCGAAGTCATGAAAGAGGAAAATATGCTTTGTTAAACTTTTTTCCCCTTACAATTTTTCCCTGTCGTCGTTTTTTGCTAACCTTATCATATAAACAGACGCCGGACTGACCCGAGTGGGGCTTTGGAGGCGGACTTTCAAAAAATGATTGATAACTACAATTACGAAAGCCAACAAGTTTCATTTCATCAGACACTTAGTGCGACAAACCTCACAAACAAGCCTTAGATTCATAAGCGCAGATGGAGCACTGCACTTTTCCTGCGGAGGGCGAAAAAAGAGAAGGTTTTGGATGTTCACAAAGTCTCATAATTAAGTCAGGATGTAACATATTACAGATTTAAAATGAGACTTGCCAAATATAAGCAGAGATGAAAATTCATCTTCCACTATCTCATTACATCGTAAAAGTGATGAGAAGGTTACGGCTGCATTTGCATAGATGCTGGGAAGAGCCTCTTTCACCATCATTAGCTATTCCATCTTGTGCTAAATCTATAGCCGCTCTGAATTTTTTAACAGATAGAAACAAGAGCCAGCAGAAGAGACAGCGGAGACTACATGAATTAAACCCAGCTTACATATGTTAATACTGTCCGACGTCCTCGGAGAGACACTTTTCAAAGAGATTCTGAAGGATGTGCAGGGAAATCATGGCGATAAATAAGGAAAAGGGTAATTGAGAAGGTACAAAATGGAAACGAGCGAGGGAAGGGAGACAGCGAGGGGGAACGGCTGAGACAGACTCTAAACGCTAGCTGCTGTCAGTAGAAAGTGCAGCGCTTGTGGTTCGATCCAGCCTTCCTCTGCCACTAATGACTGTCAACATGGCGAAAGGGGCTCTGAAGGAGGAGAAAATTACTGGCTGAAAAGCAATTGACTGATCCCCATCATTTCTCAGGGAAGCAGTGACCTGTGAATATTTCATTATGGGGAAAAGTCATGCGGCCCATACCAATGCCCGCAGTGGAGCGAGTGATGGGGGGGTGAGGTGAAACACTGTTCCCATTTCCCCTTCCTCCTGAGCCCTGTCACCAGCAGGTAAGAAACAGCTCCGGAGCCTATAGCTGTAAACTTGCGCTTTTCCGCTATTTATAGCAATGGGACCAGCATCAATTGAAAAGACTGCAGATGCAAGGACAAAATAAGCAATAGGAGTTTACTGCGTTGCAACATTAGTGAACATTAGTTCACACCTGAACCATGCCGTCCTGTCTCGGACTGACCTTAGAAAAGCATCACCTTTGATTAGAGTTGCAAATTTCGGAAATATTCCAGAAATTTTTGAAACTTTCCAGGCTTTTTTGGAATATTCCAGGGATTTTTGGAAACTTTCCGCCCCTTTGCAACCCTACCTTTGATACTGACATAAGATGACAAGTTTGGTCCCAAATCCTGTTTTTATGCTTTATTAATAACCTTATTAAGCACGCCGCATGATGATAACTTGGCAAAGCATCACGTCTCTGTACTTAGGAGCTACGCTAAAAGCTAATTAGTGCTAATTTGACCAGTTGTCCTCTGGTGGTACAAAAGTGCTGAAACAGGAAGAGCAGGGTGGAAAGAAGTGCACGCAGGCACAAATACCTCATTTTCAGACATTGCTAAATACATCCCTGCTGCCAGAGCCTATCGATGAGCGGAGACAGATGGATTTGACGGGCCTTTCATAAGCAAACGATCAACAAGATCAATGGGCCGTTTTGTACACGCCACAAGCTAAATACACAGCCACGCTTAACCTTCAAAAGTTCACACAAACTTCTGCGACAAACACAAGAACGGCTTTAGGAAACATATGTGCTCTGAGAGACAGAAAAGTGTAAAGGTAAGCAAGCAGGATAAACCATACTGGACAAATATCTCTATCAACACAAAATATATTTTGCTTGTTACTTAAAGAATTGGATCATATTCTTTGCACATTATTTG
Organism: Sinocyclocheilus grahami; assembly: GCF_001515645.1. Taxonomy (NCBI): domain Eukaryota; kingdom Metazoa; phylum Chordata; class Actinopteri; order Cypriniformes; family Cyprinidae; genus Sinocyclocheilus; species Sinocyclocheilus grahami. Next base: position 3,578,540 of record NW_015505215.1, on the reverse strand, counting down.
TCTCTAAATTTTTTTATTTTCTCTCAAAATCATACTTTAAGTTAAATGTATCTGATAATATGGAAATCAAAGAGCAGGAATTAATGTACATCTAAAAGTATGGACATCTATGATTAATATGAAAACACCATTATTTTATATATAATATTTCTCTGTCAAGAAATGCTATGAAAACTATACTACACTATAGAAAGGAAACTAAAATATTGATTTACAAAAATATCTTATATATATATCATGCATCTCTGTAAATTAATCATTTTCTTTCCTTTCTATAATCATAAATAATAAATTATATCTCATAAAATGTTTTCACATTCTCTAATATAAAATATTGCATGGACATTAGCATTGGCCTTACTCAGTAAAGTTCATGAAACAGAAAAATTATTTTTTTTCTTTTTAGCCTGTGTCATAAAGCACCGTCCAACAGCCGACTGAGAAATGATTTAGTGTTAAACATTCACTGAATATATTTAATATATCATTTATATTGCATATAAAAATATATAGACCACAGATATTTCTCAGGAAAATGAAGAATTAATGGTTAATTAAAAGATGTCAGCAATTTTAATGGTACAAAAGGAAAAGGCACTAAATAAATCATGTCAGCCATTGAACAGACACAATTAATCCATGACAGCTCGAGAAATTATATTTTCAGTGTGATTGATGGCTCTGTTGAACTAATGTTGAATAAAACCTTATTACAACTGAAAAAATCAGCATTAATAATGTACCAAATCTCAGCAGCTTTACTGTCCAGAGCTTTTACAGGCACAATTCTGCCTGCTAATAAGGACTCACCTGAAATCTATGGTGTTTTTTCACTATTGACTCACTCTTAAATTGCATGCAAAACAGCAGTGTCAAGACTGATTAGTTTCTTTCTTTCTTTTACTTTCTTACTCTCTCTCTCTCTCTCTCTCTCTCTCTTATGACAAGAAGCAAAGGACGGAGCACAGGGGTTGAAGGTGGGAGTACAATAGTGCTGATCCTATGAAAAAAGATTAAAGCAAAAAATAAACAAAAGCCTGCAGACAACTGACACACTGCCGATTCCAATCGAATTGTTGGGAAATATTCAGGAGTTGATGCTTATGTGTGTGCTGAAGTGTTTGACAACACACACACACAGCTGACTGGGCAGCTGATGAAAGAATCATTCATGTCATGTCAACTCTAAAACTGACAACCCAACACAGTTAAAATATGAAGCCAAACACAGTCGCCAGCTTTTATTTTTTGAAGAGTTTTGCATGTGAATCTGCAGACTTGTCTTGCACTACTGACATATTTATGAATGATATAAAAAAAGTGACTGATTCTTTATCTTAAAAATCCATGTTATTATTTTAATTTCGAAAAGATTGTTATATTATTTTAGCTACTTAAATATTGATGAACCAATTAGCACCATTTTTTTCTAATTAATGTCTTATTTTTCCTGCTTTCATTGTGCAGACTTTTATATTTATCACGGGATCAAATACCAATCTTACTTATCAGATTGGTAAGTTACTTATCATATATATATATATATATATATATATATATATATATATATATATATATATATATAAAAGA
>NW_015505215.1:3551307-3575720 GCF_001515645.1 Sinocyclocheilus grahami | reverse complement strand
TATATGTTATTTAATATATATATATATATATATATATATATATATATATATATATATATATATATAAAAGGTATATAAGATTTTTATCTCTGTTTTTATGTCCCTCATGTATCATGCATGCGCACACCATTAGATGCATGCATGTGCCTGTATGCACACACACACACACAAAAACACATACGCTCACCTTCCCTGTTCCTGTAAGATATACTTCTTAATCAGCAGGATATATGTGAGCAAATGAATGGCTGAGTGGGAGAAAATTCAGCGAGGGAAGTATCAATTATTCAAAAGAGAAAATTTTGCACTTATTACTTAACTAAATCCAGCAGCTCCAATGACAGCTTCTGGGAATGAATCATTTTGGTCCAGTCTCCTTGCAGACTGCACTCCTATGTATTTTCTCGACCCCCATGTATGCGGACAAACATGCACAAACATCCACACCTGCCTATGTCTCTTACTGTGCTGTCATATCTGAACATTACCCACAGATGGAGCTGATGTGCCCCACCTAACCTGGTCAGTAAAGGCTGCAGTGCGTTATGCAACGTCCCACATAAAGAACTGATGAACACTATGTATGTCTTGTAGGTATGTCTTGGCATGTGGTTCCTGCTGGTGTGCTTCAAAATGAATGTGCTGCCTTCTATGGCAGTGTCCCAACAGAAACACAACCAAATAAATGATCAATTTGGATACTCCGCATAGGCAGGAACCATGCGTAAAAATAAAAATTGCACTCTGCACGTGAGCAACAGTGACAGGCGGCAATATGTTAAGCATGAATATACATAGAACACACAAATAGTGGGTAGAACCGAATGTTTTAAATGATTAATATTAATTAAATATGCAAATACTAATATGAACATTTTGAAATGATTGATGATTTATTAAAATATTATTACTAAGTTATTTAATTGATAATTTCTAGTATTATATGGTTATACCCAGAACACACAAATTGTGGGTATAGTAAATTTTTTATATAGTATAGTAATTATTCATATTTAAAATATGCAAATATGACTATTATTAACATAATTATCATTATTCATTATGATTGATAATAATGTATTTTATAAATAACTGTATAATAATTGAAAATAATAATTTAATTAATTATATTTTTCTATCATTTAAATTCGGAGTATAGTTTAATTTAAATTTCAGATTTTAAGTAATTATGAGTAACATTTCTCTTCACCATGTACATGAAAGATGAGATGCTGCCTTAGAATAAAAACAAAGTATATAAGAAAACAGAATAATTGTATTGAACTAGAACTACAACTGTGCCGCAAACCTTTTTGAACAGGCTTCAAGTCAATTCCACACCTATGATGTCTTAAAATGAAGCAGCTCCCTACATTTTGGAACAGAGAAAGGGAGTCATCTTTACAGTGGAATGAGCTTCAAACCTCCCCTGTAAGACCACACAAGCTACTTTTCTGCAATTATACTTCTGCTCTATCTTGTAATGCTCTGCTTTACTGTTGAAACCCACTATTGCTATACTGCTAATATTGTTGGGTGCTGTATGATAAATTGCTTGTGCTTTTCCTCATTTGTAAGGCGCTTTGGATAAAAGCGTCTGCTAAATGATTAAATGTAAATGAGTGAACCTTCAATGCAAGAAGTCTTCAGACATCCAGTCTCTCATCCACGGCTTTGCTGGCCGAGCACCAGAGTCAGAAATAGATGCTCACTCCATACTGCGTGCTCACAGTGTACTTTGGAACTGCACAAAGCAGGAAAAGGTAACAGATTGTCCGAATGTGCATAAAACCTATTTTTTCTCTCCCATGGCTAAGTTATAGCCGGACGAAGCCACCTCCCATTCTGCACACTAAGATGAGTGCCACCCATAAAACAAATGAAAGAAAAAATTGCCTTACTTTTGCCGTTTCCGCCTTTGTCACTTCTTCCCAATAATATTTGTCAGCCCTTAAGGTTCCTGAAGTGGAAAATGGACTTTATTTTTATGATGTGGCAAATTAAAAAAAAATTCTGAGCTCCAGCCCATTTCACAGGAGGCTCTGCGAGGTAGCTGGCGTAACCATGGTGATGAGATGTTGCCCCCCTCTGCCGTGTCTCAGCCCACTAAAACCCAGCGTCTGTTGCCCATTCAGTCCAATTGCATTCCAACAACTTGATTGGGGGCGTTTCGCTAGGTATAAAATCGTCAATGTTTCGCATATAAACTGCAACCTCGCAGAACATTCCCGTAATTACATGATGCTGAAAAAGTTAAATAGTTTCATCCTCCTTAATTCACCAAAAAATTGTAAACAACTTATGTTACATTTCTTTCTTCAGCAAAACACAATTATGAAGACGTACAGTGTTCCACTTCCAAACAACAGTGACCCCACTGATCTTCATTGTAAAAAGGCCTTCACACTTTTGAAATCATTGGATTTATTAATTATAAGTAAAATAATAGTATATTCTAATATACTATCTAAATGTATTATTATATATAAATATTATTTATTATATTATATTATAATGTACATTTTTAATTTTCATTTTTTTGTCTTCATTTGTTGGCATTTGTATATAGTTTGGGCTAAGTGTTTTTTTTAGATTTTTCTTTCCACTTTTGAAATTATTAGATTTTTTATTATAAATAAAATAATATTACATAATAATATAATATCTAAATGCATTATATAATATCTAAATATTTATATTATATTTATTTAAAATAAGAAATTATAACTTTTTAAATATCATTTAAAAAAATGTTTGTCTTGGCAATCGTCAGTTTTAGATTTTTCACTTCACATTTGAAATTATTGGAATTCTTTATTCCTATAAAATATATACATATTTAAAATATATTATATATTATTGAAATATCATATATATATATATATATGTATATATATATACATTATCTTGGCATTTGTTGGCAATATATAGTTTGTATTTTTATTTTTGTGATCAACTTTTTCATGAAATCTTAAAATGTACACATCAATTTTGTTATATGCAACATACATGCAACTGTTCCATGTATGTTGCAGGTAACAAAATTGATGTGTATATTTAAAAATGTATTAAAGTTGATCACAAAAAAAATCTTTGTTCCAAAAAAAAACAAAAACAAAAAAAAGTATATATGTGACCCTGGACCACAAAACCAGTCTTAAGTCGCTGGGGTAGATTTGTAGCAATAGCCAAAAATACATTATATGGGTCAAAATTATCGATTTTTCATTTATTGCAAAAATCATTAGGATATTAAGTAAAGATCATGTTCCATGAAGATATTTTGCAAATTTCCTACCGTAAATATATCAAAACTTCATTTTTGATTAGTAATATGCATTGCTATGAACTTCATTACAACTTTAAAGGCGATTTTCTCAATATTTAGAATTTTTGCACCCTCAGATTCCAGATTTTCAAATAGTTGTATCTCAGCCAAATATTGTCCTATCCTAATAAACCATACATCAATGGAAAACTTATTTATTCAGCTTTCAGATGATGCATAAATCTCAGGTCGAAAAATGTACACTTAAGACTGGTTTTGTGGTCCAGGGTCACATATATAAAATACTTAATTTGGGGTAACCCTTTAACAAGCTAATTTTACAAATTGGGGATCTCTAAGTGGCCAAAGTCCAAAATCTGCCCACAAACCTGCTGCTAACATGACAAAAGGTGTTTACTTTTTAAACTGATAGAGTGCCAAGCCCACACTGTGTCACGAAGAATCCGTTCGCCCCTCCCTCCAATCCACTGGCATGCGGACTGTCATTTCTTCCCAGCCTCCTCGGTGCCCAACTAGACCCTCTGGAACAGGAAAACAGCTTGGTCCCTTTTCCTGCCTCACAGCGGTCTACTTGGACCTGGTCCGGCAGGGTCGCAGTGGGGACCGGGCCTCTTCCATATCTCTCCCTTCCCCTGGTTTCCGCTCTGACAGCTGTGGGTTTGCTACCAGGAGCAGATCCATAAACCACACACTCTCTACAGCATTCCACCACTCCTATTAAATATATATGCTCCAAACCATTAGGCTGCCTGTCTGCCTTGCAGCACCCTGGCAGGGCTAGTACATGCACACACACACACACACACACACTCATCTCTTCAAAAGCAAAGTAGGAAAGCAACACAAGATTAGGTTATTTATTTTCTAACTGTATGATACATAAACCATAAAACTGATTAAAGCATAACCCTACACGGCCACGGTTGCGGTGACCCTGGGTACGCTCTGTACACACGCCGAGGCGAGAGAGAGACGTTGTGGACATGGGTGGGCTGGAGCTCCAGGCTACACTAAAGATGGTGGCACTACAAAGCCCACTCAAGAGATTACTCAGTGCATGGAGGTCAAAACTCAAAAAGCCTCTGAGGTATGCGTCGCATTCAAAAGCCTACACTGTGAGCCAGATACTTTCTCCCTCCCTTGCTTTCTCTCTCTGGGGTGGGGGATGATCAATATGGCGCCTTGCTCCTTGAACAAATTAGAATATGCAATGGGCTGGATCCAGACAAGTTCTCCACAGCTCTATTAAAGAAGCGGCTTTTCGCTGCACACGCCACAGCCAAATAAAAACTGCAACTGTGTTGAATTAACAGAAGAATGAATGGACTATGAACGTAGAAAGAGCGAACTCTTGACCCATAAATGTCTTCTCTCATTTATGCCCAAACTCCCACCAATCCGTTACTTGTCCCTATGATTTTTTTTAACCAGTCACCCATTCAGAATCCACTATAATGACCAACAGCAGGACTCAGGTCTGGCTCAATAGGCAATATAAGAGAGAGTGAGCAGCTGCTATTGGCTTAAACGATGAAAACTATTGTGTTCAGAAAGAATCAATCAGGGCTTTTCAGAGTAATTCGATTCTATTCACAAAGGAGTAGGAAGCAATTTGAAAATGGAAATGCCACTTGACTTTCAAAGGAGGGGAGGAGGAGGAAAAATGAAGAGAGTCGGTAATGTAGGAGTATGCATAGCAAATAAAAAACAATTGTGCTATGTGTTGCTTTGCTAGCTGTAAATGCAGGGAATCCATGATAAATCCATGCAAACCGAGCTACTTTGGAGCATGTTAAGTTTTATGTCATCGTCTGCCTCGCAAAGTTTGGATTTACTTTGATCCAACTGATCTTACTAAATGACATAACAAAAATTGAATTACTTTTGATCAAATTAATCAATCAAACTGAGTTATCATAATATAATTACCACACTGAGAAAATCACATGAAATTCAAACACCAGTGGACTAAGGAAGGACAGCTGTCCATCACTGCATTCACAAATCCAGGTAAGAGAAGAGAGCTTATCTGATAGCGAAATGATCTTGAGACATATGCTTCCTTTAAGTTTCCTCGAGGAAGAGTGGTTTAAGAAGGGAAAACATATCGGTTACATATGTAACCCTCGTTCCCTGAAGGAGGGAACGGAGACGTCACGTCGGTGACCGACGAATTGGGATCTTGCTTAGAGAGACCAATTCACTTCGAGTGTAAACGAGCCAATGCACATTGCCGAGCCCGTGACCAGTCCGCTCAGCGGTGGTACAGCAGCTGTGGCGACGTGACGTGACGTCTCCGTTCCCTCCTTCAGGAAGTTCCCTTTCAGTTGGTCAATCTCGACGTCACGTCGGTGACCAACGAATTGGGATCCCTACCAAAGCGCCATGGATGTTGCCCCTTCCAGTGACCTGTCTGAGCCTCCTGCGCCCCTTTTTGGTGTAGGCCGGGGCTCGCAACAAGAAGACCAGTCACTGTTGTCGTAGCACTACCCACTCAGTGGGAGTAACACTGGGGATAACACTGGGAAAACGTACCCGTTCCACTTGTAACAGGAACGTTGCGGAAGCCCCATCCTTCCCAAAGGAGGTTTCGGAAGCACTTACACATATTAACAACCGTTTAGGTGCATATGGAAGATTAGAGGAGATTATAACCCTCTTGGGAATGGCAGAAGTCTGCCGGGGAAACACGGGCTCTGAGGCTATACCGTGGACTTTACACATATGGGATCCACTTAGGTCTCAACATATGGAACCCAGCCCTCTACCGGTTCTCAAGGATTCAACGAGTGAGGGCCTGGCGCCGAACTTTCCACCACGTTTGGCTGCCGAGGGGACGGAGGAGCTCGACAGGGCCTACAGTATGGACACTCTAGAGCAGTTTTAGCAAGCCAACACTAAACTGGGGCCTCTCAGTGCCTCTACCCGTTTGAGGTGAGAACACAGGAGGATACCGGCTCTACACGAAGGCTATAGAATCTAGCAAATGTGTTGGGGGTCGCCCAGCCCGCAGCTCTACAAATATCTATCAGCGAGGTGCCACGAGCCAGCGCCCCGGAAGATGCAACACTTCTAGTAGAGTGAGAACCAGAGAATGAAGCTATGAAAAGAGTCAGTTAACCACCTGAGTAAAACCATCAGCGCCGTTTATAACGGAGTCTATAGCTTATACTAAACCTCTGTTTCGTTTTGTTAAATGTACGATACTTGCATTGCCTTGGTTGTTGACGCGTGCCCGGATGCAGTCTCGGATGAAAGTCTTGATGGTTTCAAGGTTTTGGACTTACGATCACGTTCTTCCGGGTTTGAAGAGTGATGAATTCCAAAGATGTTCTGACTCGATGGTGATTGGGAGTTTCTTCCCAGTGGAAAGTGAAAAAGAGCTAAAAGAGACATCAGCTGAGATCCAAGGATCTTTGGTGAATGGAAAGTCAAGGCCGAGGCCTGGCACTAACTTAGGGTGTCCTTAGAAGACTAGCTCAGCATCCCCATCTTCTCAGAATCGAACAGAACTGCAGACTGGCGGCGGGTCACTAATGTGAGGCCTTTATCTTCTATCGAAGTCACTCCTCTGGGATTTGAGTGAGCCAATGAGGAATGGCAACTTTGGAGGGAAACTTTATGACTCTTTGTCTCAGAGCATGGTATTTTGCATATGTAATTCGATTGGGTGTTGATGCAAAAACTACTAAAGATTCTTAGAACACTAATATATTGCTTCTGTACCAACATATAATATACACTCTCGTTTAGATCATCAGAAGACAAATTCATAGATACTAAACATGGTATAGATAAGATTACATGAATGAGCGGTTCTATCATAAGCATGCATAAAACAGTATACAATACAAAAGACAATATACAAGAACAGTAACAACATACACAATGACCTGAAGGATATGTGTGTTCATTCAAAGAAAGGATTTCCTATGAATTAATCAGAGAAGAGTCCATTTTTTAAGGGCATTATGTTTTTCCTATGGTTGAAAGATGGTGAGAGGGAGAACTCTCAACATGCCATTAAGTCGTAAAGTTTATCTGATCTGGCTGAGGTGTCCTGGTTGCCATGGTAACCAGAGGCCTGGGCTTGTTCCCAGACATGCTGGCACCCAGTATGCTTATTGGGTGAGGGGTCTGTGATTATTTGTTAATCTAATGAATAATTGATTTGTTAAATCTAATGAACAAATGTGTGTCTGATTGGTCCAAATGCTACAGGGCAGTAGGAACCTTGGGCACATAGCCGGGCCGGGGGCCTCAGGATTACCTGGGAGTCAGCCGGCCCAAACTCTAGGCACGAATCGTCGACCGAAAATACATGCAGGTCCACTACCCTCTTGATGGAGGCCAGTGCAAGCAGGAGCAGGAGCTTTAAGCACTAGAGACAGGTCCCAAGAGGGTATAGATGGTAAAGATCCCCCCTAAGGAACCTGATGACCAGGTCATGCTTCCCTACTGACTTCCCTTCCACGGGGTCATGGTTAGCAGCAATATCAGCGACATAGACTTTAAGGGTGGAGGGAGACAGCCTTCACTCCAACCCTTGCTGCAAAAAGGAAAGCACAACCCTGATCGGGCATTTCTTCCCTACCGACTTCCCTTCCACGGGATCATGGTTAGCAGCAATCGCAGCGACATAGACTTTAAGGGTGGAGGGAGACAGCCATCGCTCCAACCCTTGCTGCAAAAAGGAAAGCACGACACTGATAGGGCATTTCCAGGGGTCTTCTCGGTGAGAAGAACACCACTCGACGAACAAGTTCCACTTCAAAGCGTAAGCATGTCTCGTAGACAGTGCTCTCGACGAAGTGATGGTGTCAACTACCTGCTGGGGTAGGTCACCTAGAACCTCCGCGTCCTGTCCAGGGACCAGACATGAAGTTTCCAGAGGTCTGGACGCGGGTGCCACAGGTTGCCCCGTCTCTGAGTCTGTAGATCCTTCCTCAGAGGAATCTGCCAGGGAGGGGCTGTCACAAGGAGCATTAGTTCCGGGAACCAGGTCCGAGTGGGCCAATAGGGCGCCACAAGCAGGAGCTGCCACTCGTCCTCCCTGACCTTGCACAGCATCTGTGCGAGAAGGCTCACTGGGGGAAACGCATACTTGCGCAGGCCCTGCAGCCAGCTGTGTGCCAGTGCATCCGTGCCGAGTGTTCGAACACTGGTCAGAACAACTGGCACTGAGAGGTTTCTGGAGAGGCAAACAGGTCTACCTGAGCGGCTCCAAAACGTCTCCAAATCAGCTGGACCGTCTGGGGATGGAGTCTCCATTCTCCTGGGAGCATAGCTCGTGACAGCTTGTGGGCCATACGGTTGAGCAGACCCAGAATGTGAATGGCACGAAGTGACCTCAGAACCTTCCGACTCCAAAGGAGGAGGTGGCGGGCGAGTTACGACATGCGATGGGAGCACAGACCACCTTGTCGGTTGATGTATGCAATGCAGTCGCCATGTTGTCCGTTTGGACCAGCATGTGCTTGCCTCGTAAGTGCCCTTTGAGACGGTTCAAGGCAAGGCACACCGATAACAACTCTATGCAATTGATATGCCAGTGCAGTTGGGGGTCCGTCCACACCCCCGACACTGCATGCCCGTTGTACGTGGCCCCCCAGCCGGTGGTGAAGGCATCCGTGTAAAGCACAGCATGCTTGGAGACCTGTTCTAGGGGCACTCCTGCTCGGAGAAATGCAAGGTTTGACCACAGGGTGAAGGTTTGGTGACAGGCCGGTGTAACTTGGACCCGGTGAGCACTGCGCTGCCACGCCCACCTCGGGATTCGGCCATGAAGCCAGTGCTGAAGTGGTCTCATATGAAGCAGCCCCAGCGGTGTAACTGCCGCCGCAGCTGCCATATGCCCCAGGAGCCTCTGAAATTGTTTCAGTGGGACTGCTGTCCTGCCCTTGAATGAATTCAAGCAGTTCAGCACCGACCGCGCACATTCCTCTGTGAGGCGTGCTGTCTGTTTGACCGAATCCAACTCCAACTCCGAATCCAACAAAAGAGATCCTCTGCATCGGGGAGAGTTTGCTCTTTTCCCAGTTGACCCGAAGACCCAACTGGCTGAGGTGCCAGAGCACCAGGTCCCTGTGCTCGCACAACTGATCCTGAGACTGCTCTAGTATAAGCCAATCATTGAGATGCACGTCCTTCGAACGCGAACCGCAGAAATGGTCTGTGCCGTGGAAGGATCGACACATGAAAGTACGCATCCTTCAGGTCGATCGCTGCAAACCAATCTCGAGGAAGGATGCACCCGAAGATGTGTTTCTGTGTCAACATCTTGAAGGGTAACTAGTGAAGGGCCCGGTTCAAGACATGCAGATCCAAGATTGGTCGTAACCCACCACCTTTCTTGGGTACAATGAAATAGGGGCTGTAAAACCCTGTCTTCATATCGGCTGGCGGGACCGGCTCTATCGCGTCCTTCGCCAGTAGGACTGTGATCTCTGCACGCAAGAGATGCCACTGAACTTGGGGGGATGCCGGGCGAACTGAATCGCATAGCCGAGGCTGATGGTCCACAGAAGCCAGCGAGACGGGCTGGGTAGCGCTAGTCAGGCACCCAGATACTGTGCAAGCGGGACCAGCGGGACCAGCGGAACCACCACCGTACCCGCAGTGGGGCAGCGAGGTGGAACGCAGGGACCCAACTCGGGCAACTCGTGGGCGGACCGAAGAGGGGTCTGAGTGTGCGGTGCAATTTTTTCACCTGGTTCCACGGCTTGGCAGAGAGTGTGTGAGTAGGGCCTTTCATGACGCTCCTGAACCGCCCGCTGCTGCCTGCTGGTGAGAGAGGAGGATGAGTGTGGTACAATGTTGGTCCATCAGCGACTCTCCGTGCCCTCTTGGGACCCAGAGACAGAGAAAACCGGTCTCTTGTTGAGATTTTTGGAAACCAGATTCTCCACCCGGCCCTCCTCCAGGGGAGGAGCAGAGAGCAGTTCCCTCTCTCCCTGGGTCGCCCGTCCCGGGGCGTCTTGCACTTCCGCTCTCCGCCAAGTTTGATGGGGGCCTCGACAGGCGGGGCAGCCTACCTACGCCCAGCTCCACAGCGCTGCTTGCTCGAGGCTGCTGCGGATGCGGCACGGGAGCAGGGGTAGATGCAGGGGTCGCCCTCAGCGACGAGCAGGCTAGGGCACTGCGGCTGGCGGATGGGTGGAGGGACGAATCGCCACTGGGACGAATCGCCTCTGTCTGCTTCTGTGCAGCCGAGAACTGCTGGGAAAAGCTCTCGACCACGTCACCGAAGAGGCCGGTCTGGGACACAGGGGCATTGAGGAACTGTACTTTTCTCGGCATCCCTCATGTCGGCCAGAAACAGCCAGAGATGGTGCTCCTGGACCACAAGTGTGGACATTGCACAACCCAGAGAACTCGCGGCGACCTTCGTCGCTCGGAAAACGAGGCCAGTAGCGGTTCGGAGCTCTTTCAGAACTTCCAGATCGTGACCACCCTCGTACAGGTCCTTCAGTGCCTTGGCCTGATGAACCTGCAGTATGGGGTGGCTCGAGAACCAGCGCGAGCCACCCTGAGAAACCAATTGTCCAACCTCGAGGGCTCGGGATGTGGTGGAGGTTTCCACTCGAGCCCTACCCTCTCTGCGGCCTGGGAAAGCATAGCCGACATCTCCGGATCCCAGAGGATTCAAGGATTCAAGATTTTTATTTGTCACATACATGGTTATATAGAGAATATATGACCAGCAGTGAAATGTAAGTCAGGTCCGCTCCATGGACAGTGCAATTATTAAAGAATACAAACACAAGAAAATTATATATAAATATAGGTATGGAAAAGTGAGATAAAAAAATAAGAATACAAATAAAATGCGCAGGACAGTATACTGTAGACTTAATAAATATTTAGATGAGCAGGAATGTACAAGAGGAGAATATGCAAACAGGTTGTAAAGGGTAGTTGCATAGCAGCAATAGGGGTAAAAAAGTAAATAAATAAAATATTACAGAAATTGCTGTGTGCAAGTGACAATGTTAGTATATTAAGTGTCTTATTGATAATTAAGTGAAGTCATGTTGGTGTTAAGAGACTGAGTTTGAGTTTAGGAGCCTGATGGCCTGAGGGAAGAAGCTCCTCCTAAGTCTCTCGGTTTTTGCCATCAGGCTACGGAAGCGCTTACCAGATGGCAGCAAAATGAAAAGACAGTGACCAGGGTGGTTGGAGTCCTTGATGATTTTAAAAGCTCTGCTTTTGCAGCGTTTGAGGTAGATGTCCTGTAGAGAGGGGAGAGCAGAGGGCGGCAGCGCAGCCGAATCTTCCTCTCCAGAGAGCTCTCCCTCCGATGCAGTGATCAACATCCAGTCGTCGGGAGGAGCACTGAAGGATACCGCTGGTATGCTCTTTGAAGAGGGCCCAGCGTGCTCCTTTGGCGGCTTGATTGATTGCGAAGCGCTAGAAGAGTGATGGTCCCCTGAGGGTTTACAAAGACGCACCCGTGTAAGCTCTTTTAGAGGAATAGGCTCTTTCAGGGAAATGCTCTTTTAGGTGCTGAGAGGCACAGGGGAAATGGCCGCTTGCAGCACGACAGGGGGTAGTGCAGCCTGAAGTGTGCAACCCACTCGACACAGGAATGACCACAGCTGAAGCGCCGTCCGCCAACACAAAAAGCTCCCTAGAGCGCATTGAACTCGTCGTCACAAACGAAGATACTAGTAGGAGCAGAATGATAGTATCGCTCGACTCCGAAGTAAAAAAACCTGGTATACGTTGCACCGGCTGCCTTTTTATGCTCACGCTCTGGTCAGCGGCAGCTGGATGCAATCATCGCATGCCAATGTACATTGGCTCGTTTACTTTACACTCGAAGTGGATTGGTCTCTCTAAGCGAGATCCCAATTCGTCGGTCAACGATGTGACATCGAGAGTGACCGACTGAAAGGGAACACAAAGTGCTGTAAGAAACTTTGCTTAGCACACCGTTATCTTTGCGTCTCCCTGGAACAGTAAAAATCCTTAAAAGCAAGATAAAGCAGATCCTGATATCTTATGCAGCAACACTGCATACGATATTAAGATTTGCTTTCAGACAATGTATTAACATTTGTGTATTTTGTATTAGAGCACTGGCAGATTTCCCCCCCACTTGTTTTAGTGCAGCAAGAAGAAAAAAACATATATGTGTGTGTGTGTGTATGTGTATATATATATATATATATATAGCAATTGAAGATATGGCAAACTATCCAGTGCGTATTTGCATTTGCACTCTGGATAGCATCGAAAGTTACTATTTACAATGTGTTTTTGCAGCGATGAGCATTGTAGCCAATCACAGACAGATCTGTTAATTTCTTGAATGCAATGGCGAATCAGAAACGTTTCAGTTTGTCAAAATTCACTCACAGCTGAAAGCGCTGGAGTTTTTATTAAGTGCAGTTTTGCATGCTTGTGAATCATCTCATAGCTAAGTGCAGACGTGATGTAAATAAGAGATTCATTGTGCAGTTTAGAGAGCTTCATTGATTATAACGGAACTTTGTGAGATCGCAATGAACTAAGATGAGTGAAGATTTTTAGTGATAATAAAGGGAGTGCGCCTTGCGCACTTTCTGGGCTATAATGCATTCAGAATTTGTATGAAACTTTTGTTTTTTGGGCACATACACGCTGTAAAGTTTTGGGAATGACATCCGTATATTTATGCTGGATTCAGTCACAAAAAAACAGTGATTGACAAAGTGATAACCACAGCAATGGACGGGACAAAAAAATATATGTGAGGGCACCCTCAGTGATTTAATTCCATTCAAATCAGCAGCAAGAGTCAAAGCTAGTCCACAGTTTAGTAAATGTTGGCAACCTCTTTAAGTTATTCTTGACTGTGCTGTATTGACTGCTTTGATGCGTTGCTATACTGGTATAAAACAATACTATAGGGCAGGGGTGGTGAACGTTGGTCCTGGAGAGCCGCAGCCCTGCAGAGTTTTGCTTCAACCCTAATCAAACACACCGGAATAAGCTAATCAAGGCCTGAAGGGTTACTATGAAGCTACAGTCAGGTGAGTTTTAATTAGGGTTGGAGCTGAGCTCTGCAGGACTGCGGCTCTCCAGGACCGCCAAAATTCACTCACATGCCCTATAGCAGGGATTCGCTACCCCTGCTATAGGGCATTATTTTGATGCTTACATCTGAAAAATATTTACTAGACAGATAGATGGATGGATAGATAGCAGTGTTGGAAAGGTTACTTTGGAAATGTAATTACAGATTAGAAGTTACCCTACTTAAAATGTAATAAGTAGTGTAACTTTTCAATTACTTTATTAAAGTATGATTACATCTGATTACTTTTTGATTACTTTTCTAAATTTCTTATGTTTTCAACTGTTTATCCTTTTCAAACATGTAAACCAGGCAGGGTAAACCTTACAGTGATTACTGTCACACTTTCAAAATCCTTCATCACATGAATTAAGATTATATTTCAGTTTTAAAGTAGACATTGGATGCAAAATTCACTTTTACATGGTGTTTGCATATAAATGTATCTTAGCAGTGTGTGGACACAACCACCATACAATAATACAAATCCATTCACTCCTTTTTTTAATCCTCCAAAATCATAAACAGTCTCAATTATCAAGCCGTTTTGATTTTCTGAGCAGTATGATGTCATATTGTTCAGGCCCCGTCCACAACCACTAATGTACTGTCCAATATTAGCATATTTTCGCCCTCAGCCAGTTGTACAAGGTCCATCATTTTCTCCACACTCCAGCAGCTGTAGCGACAATGTCTTGTAAGCAATGCAGGTGTTTTGTAGTTTTGTGATGTAGAAGAACATAAGAATCTTAATTTTCTCCCGACATCAGAGCCACTGAGGACGCAGTGCATTAGTTTTGTTTTTAATGGTAATGCGCCACTGAATAGACCTCGTTTATGCCTGTGCAAATAGTTTTACTCCAGACTGCTTTCTGAACGAGGGACAATTCAAGGCAGGTTTTGTTAAAAAGTTAAAACTCAAGGATAGATCAGTACCCATTGTTCGTGATCCAGCTGCACCTCCAGAAGAAGTAAGTCTGACACTTTATATTTTTTATGATTATGTGCAAATCGCCTTTGTTCTTCTAAGGAAGAAAGGGGCGGGTGAGCAGAGCTCATTAGCATTTACAGGGGCATGCCCCAAAACGAGTCGCTGTGAACAGAGCAAGGTAAAAAGGGTGTTGTTTTACATGACCACTGAGGAATTTTAACCAAAGTATGTTGCAGACCGTTCACGAAGACCCTAAAGAATCATACCAACTTGTGGAAGATCAGTGTCCCCTCTGAAGTACAGCCACTACAAAACCAGACTTACTTTGAGATCATTCTGAGGTTAAATACATATTTAAAATCATAACATGAAATATTTTATTAGCCATGACAGTAAACACTGGAATCTAACAATGCCTTGGAACAAAAAAAACAGTTAAGCTTAAAAAAATTAAGCATAGCTATACATAAACCCATATAGGAAATAAAAGAGTTATTGAATAAGCATGTTCTAAACTCCTGAAACATTGGTGCTTCATATTTTAGAGCAGTCACTGCAATTTATGAAAGAAATCAATTGAATCTGTATGTGGGGGTGTGTGTGAAAAAAAGCAGATGTAACCCCCTTTGTAATCCTTAACATTTTCATAAGTAACTGTAATTGAATTACACATTTTTCTCAGTAACTGTAACTAATTACAATTACTTTTATTTTTTAATTAAATTACGTAATTCCATTACATGTAACTAGTTACTCCCCAACACTGACAGATAGATAGGTAGATAGATATTGACATTGTTAAAATAATTTTTTTTAAATTAAAGTTAAAATAAAGTTTTCCATTGAAATTTCTAGAATGGACATGTGACACTGAAGACTGATGTAATGACTGCTGAAAATTCAGCTTTGCCATCACAGGAATATTATACATTTTAAAATATATTACAAACGAAATAAAACAGTTCCCCCCATCCCTTCAAACACACAACCTCTCTAAAAACCCCTGCCCTCCTAGGTCTGTCATAGAGACCGGTGTGATTATTCAAGACACCTTTTTGTGATTTACAACTTTTATTTGTGATATTCCAAAAATAAAAGAAAAAAGCAACTTTAATGTGGTCTTTAAAAAAGCTTGTCGATGATAAATGAATTGATAACAGGCTGCACGGTATGTGCTCCATCATCTCATTTCAATGGTCAAGAATGAGGAACTAATTAAGTGCTAACTAACCGCTAATTAGACCTCAATTAATCACATATTAGCGAGCTGTTGGAGGGAGAGAGGAAAACGTATGACTTTGCATATACACTATAAAGCTTTGTCAAGATGTCTTTAAAATAAAATAAAAAATCAGTTAAGAGGTTCAATCTTCAATTCAGGCACAGCTTAAACTCATTTCACAGCCTCATAGAACACGTCAGGTGATTGATCATGAATATTAGCCACAATTTGCTTTGATTTTTTCACAATGAGCTCCAGTGGGAAATGGTTGGTTAGACACAGCAGTTATAAACAGTTTGATCTTTAGGTCATGCGCTCAATCAAACACAATGAGTGAAATTAGCAGCCTACAAGCTTAAAATAAAAGGAGTTGATGGGTAGATAAGCGACGGGGTCTCTAATTTTGCGTATGTAGATGGGTCTCAGTTTCAGCTCCAAAGCAGATGGCACATTTTCTCTTATGTACCTCTGAGAGATGCGGCCAGTACAGTGTCAGACTGCAAACCGCTATCTGTGTGTGTGTGTGTGTGTCCTCCTAAAGGCCGGAGTCTAT
Organism: Sinocyclocheilus grahami; assembly: GCF_001515645.1. Taxonomy (NCBI): domain Eukaryota; kingdom Metazoa; phylum Chordata; class Actinopteri; order Cypriniformes; family Cyprinidae; genus Sinocyclocheilus; species Sinocyclocheilus grahami. The sequence continues at coordinate 3,559,665 of NW_015505215.1, read as the reverse complement.
ACCTAGAAGGGTCCCAAGCACGTGAGCCGGTTGGACCGCAAGGGAGATAGGGTTTCTGCCTCAGACCAGGAGTGCTGGCAGGGCAGTTACAGAACCCCTAGTGCTCCCCTGTCCTGTTGAATCATTGATGGATTGAGTCAGCATTCCCCATAAATATACACACACACACACACTCTCACATCCATCCTGAGACACACACACTCACAGTGGTGTATTACCCCAATCTTTCCCTCACTTTGGAGGAGGCTTTTGTTAAAATTCAAGTACCATTCTGGGGCTCAAGGGAGACATTCTCCCCAGGAAGGCGGTTAAACGGAAAATAAACACAAAGCAGCGACGCTCAGAAACCATCCAGTTAAGATTGAGGCTTATTCTCTTCACTCCTCCCTCTCTCTTTCTCTCTTCAGCAGGCTTCTGGAATCACGGAGCAGCCGGTCAATAAACCCAGATGGTCAAGCCCCAGGATAGAGTGCAGCCTGGCCTGCCAGCACCACCCCCGCCCTACATATACACACACACATATACACACACACACACACACACACACACACACACACACACTTGTATACACACACATTCCAGCTGATTCCATTGAGAAGGTGAGATCATCCTCATAGAAGATCTCAAGGTCGGGTAGGTGTGTTGTATGTTTACTTCATGTTTATCTTTGTTTGGGAGTAACCCAGCATGCCACTCTCCAGGATTTGGGCATCCTGAAAACACACACACACACACACAGGTACAGAGGCAAGGGACTCCACTGCTTCTTGACAAGCAGCCAACAAGCCCTCACGTCCTCCTGTGTGAGGAAAGCACAGACGGAGAACGATGAAGGGACTTAGCCATCTTATTATACTCTCGATGCAAGAAAATGCCGCCAGCATCTAAGATTCAACAATCTGTGGAGGGCAATTAAGAATCTCGGTGGAGGTAAAAAACCTGACAAATACACTACATGGCCAAAATTAATGGGTTTGGCAATGGTGATTAATTCCAGCGAAGGCTAAATGTAATGCTGTACATTCTAGAGATTTGTGTGCGTCCAAGTTTGTGATAACAGTCTGGGATTCTTATATTTTCCAGCATCACAATACCCATGTGCAACAAGCGAGGTCCATAAAGAAATTATTTACTATGCCCGGTGTGGAAGACCTCGACTGGCCAGACTTGGCAGAGATGGGTTTTAACACCTGAGCCTGACTTCACTGATGTTCTAGTGTCTGAATATGACAAAACCCTTTTTCCAATATTTAATGGAAAACATTTCCAAAAGAATGCTACTCCCTAAATTCCTTAACGATGTATTTTAAATGAAATGCTCAACAAGCACATATACAGTAGATGTGGTGTGTTCTCTCTGCAAAAGTCTGGGGTTACCAAGAATTTTTTTAATATAAAAAACAAACTATTTCTATGTCAAATAAATTCAGTTCTTTTTACCTTTCTATTCATCAAAGAATCATGACCAAAGCTTCCACAAAAAATGTTAATCAGTACAACTGTTTTCAACATTAATAATAAGAAATGTCAGCATATTACAATAATTTTTGAGGGGTAATTTTTAATTGTAATTACATTTCTCAATATTCATATTTTTACTGTATTTTTGATCAAATAAATGCAGTCTTGCCAAGCATAAGAAACATAAAAAATCTTACTGACCCAAACTTCTGAATGGTATTATACTTTTGGCCATATTGTGCAGTGTTCAACAAAAATTACAATATTTCCACTTACCCCATAACAAAAGAACTATCTAACTTTATATTAACAATGCATTTTATAATAAATATTCTGTGTATATTTGATAAAATTTTTATTATATTTTATCAAATCTTGTTCACCTTTTACAAAAAACAATAAAACTATAGATTTATAATTATTTCTAATATAATTATATCATTTGCATGTACAATATTAATAAGTTATACAGCTATAATGCAACTTCAAAAGTTTATAAAATAATTTTTAATGAGGCAAATATAATGCACATGATTGGTAAGTTGTTTACTAGGTAGCAAATCAGCAGAATTAGCAACAAACATGAAGAAAACATCCCAAAAACACATATTTAAGTTTGCAAAGCATAAAAATCGAATGTTTATGATCAATGAAAACGAAAAAAAAAAAAAGCAAAGGAGTACAGGCCCGAATAGACAAGCGACTGTTTATGTGTGAAACTCTGCCACACAGGCCATCCCTATTGAACCCTGATTGTGTATCCGAGGATGAAAGCTTACCGAAGCTCACTTATCAAAAGTGTCTTTTTTCTATGTGAGAATTTTTTTTATAAAAAAATAAATCACACAGCCGCATACACAGACTGTTGCATGCTTCTGCTCAGGGATGAACACAGACAGACACGTACACACGTGCATGCACGTACACACTGAGAAAGCCAGAGGGGCTACTGGTGTGAGTGGCTCAGCAGAGGCCAGGGCCGAGACTGAGGAATTAATTGAGGTAGTTTGTTTCACACCGGGGAGTCTATTAAATGCCATGTCACCGCAATGCCATAGGGAGTAACAGGCAAACAGTACCCAAAGTGTGCAGAAAGAAAGGCTGCAGAGAGCGAGAAGGAGAGAGAGATAAAGGATCAGTGAAGTGGTGGCGCTCTGCTGTCTGCCGTCTCCTAATCAGCTGCCTTCAACTCCCCAAAACCCCCTCGATTTCTGCCTCTCTTGCCATCGATCGTCCATGCTGCTATTCCGGACCCCATTCAGAAGGGACGCTGGGGAGCCAAGGCTATCATGGCGCTCCATTGTCTTTTTATTGTCCTGCTGTTTTACATTAGGACCTGTCTTACCAGACAGAGACGGTATTCCAGCATTCCTCAGCCTCTGTTGCCTGATTCAGGCCTGTAGCCGGAGTTGAGTGTCCGTGACAGCCTTATCACCTCCGCTGTGCACGCACACACATTTCTGTCCGCTGGACACAATCCATTGGCCGCAGCGGCCCACAGTGCACTGCAGGGCTTGAAACACTTCAGCAGATCACCTTTAGAGACAGTAATTATCCACCGCTGGCTCTACACAAAGAAGTGAACTAGAACAGAGAGGCTAACAACTTTGCGGTTCACTCAAAAAAGGTCACACGATCAATACAAAATAAGTTTGCATAACTGTCAATTTGTGATTTAACTGTGCAATGTGCTGTTTAATATTTGATTAAGTTTTAAACAGATCCACCTATCCAGCCACTGACTGTATTGCACATAAAAAAATTAATATTTTTAGGTAACTGTCAAGGGTTAAACTTTTTTCTTACATTGCTAAATTCTGTTTACAAGTTTCAGCTTTGCACATTTTTTAAATCAGAATTTTTTTGGTCTTTTTTAGAGTCAATATAGGCCTACTATACATCCTTACACAAGAAAAAAGGTACAAAACTGCTTAAGATACATGATACATTTTTGTTTTTAGATCAGTTTATTAGTTCTCACCCCACTGGCATTGTTTTATATAAATCTGATTGCTTTGGGCAACTTTCAAGAGTTAAAAGTTTTTTCACACAGAACTAAATATTGTTTACAATTGATCAGCTTTGCACAATTTTTAATCAGTATTTTTGTCAGAATATACCTTAACATTCTTAAACAAGAAAAATGTACTAAATTACATAAGATACTTACATAAGACATGCTTTTTAAAAAATATTTTCAGTTTCTTAGTACTCGCTAAATTTAAAATTACATTTATTATATAGGCATTATATTTAAGTAATTTATTTAGTTTTAAGGTATAATTGATATTACCAAATTTACCAATTACCAATTATTACTACTAATTATTATTTTTATATTTCTACTGGAAAATTAGACAAAGTTTAGTGGCCTCAAATGAAATACTTAGCAGCAAGTTAACAAGATATCCATGTTGTATAGAGTATTGTGGTATAATCTATTTCTGATAAAACCGTCCCTAAACAGCAAACTGTGGTCACTTTTTGTGTCAATTAAATTGTCTGTCTGAGTGGGTGGTTTCTAGCTAGAATACGTTACAGTGAGGAGACTTTATGCTGAAAAGAAAGTCGAAACACCGGGTGTGTGAGACTATGGTTGATAAACATTTGATATCAAGTCTTTGTATAAATACGAACCTGTTCTCCTCTAGACAGCACTCCAGACATATACAGCACTCCAGTGTATACAGGTCATACGACCCCTGGGAGTCCCACACAAACACACACACACACACACACACACACACACACACATGCACTCACTCTGGACTGCCTCCAGTTTACTGTCTGAGGACTTACTGTAGACCCCGAACATTTCAGCAACTTCAGCCTAAAATACTGACTGGCAAGCTTTCTGGCCAATCAAATTAATTTCCTGTAAGAAATGCCAAAGGTGACACTTTAGAAAATGGAAGTAGATACTGCAGAGGTACACGACTAGGGAGGTACACGACTAGGGAGGAAGAAATAGAGAGGGAGAGAATAGCAAAAAGTCTTGGAAGAATGAACAAAAATTGCCTTGCGCACTTCAACTATATAAAAAGGCACCTATTATGGACCTCTGCTTTTGTCGATGCAAAAGAAATAAACATTAATGTACAGGGAGTAACTGATGAAGGAAGGGCATGACACACTCACTCATTCAAAGAAAACAATCATCCTTCTCATCTGGTCGATCTACACATTCCAGCTGATGTTTATGAACCTGCCTTACCATCCCTCTTTCCTTAAAGGAACAATTCAGCCCAAAATGTTGTCATTATTTACTCACCCTTATGACATTTTGATGCAGCTCTTTTCAATGCAGTTATAATGACTGGATTCTGGAGCTTTTAAGCTTTAAAATGAATGCACCACAAACATATCATAAAAGTGGTTCATATGATTTGGGCACTTTATTTCAAATTATGTCACGTCATATGATAATCTTGTGTTAGAAACTGACAAAATGTTATTCATTAGCCATTATTCACTGATATTCAATTATATGATTACAAATCGGACAGAACTGTTCAACTCACTCACTCACTCAATGATCCAACCAAGAAAATTATGAGTGAAATAGTCTGTTTCTCACACAAAGATATCAAAAAGCTTCAGAAACCTTAAAATAAAGTGCACAAGTCATATGGAACAATTTTATGGCATGCACGTTCGCATCATTTTTGAAGCTTAAAAGCTCCAGTACTTATTCATTGCAATTGCACAGAAAAAAGCAACCAGTATATTATTCAAAATGTATCTCTTTGTGTTCCACAGAAAAAGTATGCACAGTAAATATAAGGGTTTGGAATGACATGAGGGTAAGAAAAATCATTTTTGGGTGAACTGTTCCTTTAAGTGTGTTTATGTTATGTTTCAATCTCTCACATAGTGTGTCTACGTCTCTATCTCCCTCTTTCTTTCAACTGTTTACCAACACACATTCTCACCCACTCATTAGTACGGCATCCTCTGCCTCAGCGCTGCCGTCTTACTCCTGGAACAAGTCACAGTGCATCCGCTGGGGAGAGAAAGACTGACAGAGCCTCACTCAAATGGCAGCGTTTCTTACAGAATTGCACCAACTCTACTGAAAGTGCAGACAGCACCGCAATGACTGGAGGTGACAAGCCAAGTGCGAGCTACGGTGAGGTACAAAAAAAAGAGGTAACTCATGAATATCATAATGGGAACGAGCAGGCAAATCTGCTCAGTTTATTTGCAAAATGTAGAGTGACTGAAAAAGAAGAATTCTATAGAAACTTAGTAAGAACCCACATAAAAGAAATACATCTAAAGGTATGAATAAAAAAATGCCCTGAAGATCCTGGCAGACAAAACAAACCTTACACATACTGTTTAGTATACTGTACTTATGTATATTTTGTATAATTAGATGTAGGTTATTTTTTATATTACTAAATTCAAATATACTTTAAAACTGTTAATTAAAAATTTTAAAGGGATAGTTCACCCAAAAATTAAAATGTATCATTATTCATTCATCATTATTCAAGTCATTTTAAACCTGCTGGTATTTTTGAGGATTCTTCATCTAGATTCTTGCCAATAAAATATAAAATAGAACATAATAAAATAAAATTAGTAGTAATCCTTCTGTCAAGAGTGCTATATTTAAAGTCTTAAAGTTGTATGATAGCTTTGTACATGAAAAAAATTCCAATCTCATTCAAGTCCACATGCAGTGAAAAATGACTTAAAATTACAGACAAATCAATCGTATGACTTTTTAAAACTTGAAATATAGTAATTTTGACCACTTTTATATTTACTTTTAAATATACTAATTTTCTCAGGTACCAGCCAAGATAATATTGTCCTTTGCAAGTTTTACAAAATGAATCTGTGTTTCGCTTGGGTCACACTGTCATGTGTCATGGTAACAAGGACAGGAAGCGCAAACAGCATGCGACCAACCAGAGACTCGATAGACACACCCGAGAGAAAATCCGCTCTGGCTCCTGCTGTGGTTTCACACGTTTGCACCTAGTTTAGCACAAAATAAAATATTCATCCATTAAGTAGTACAGCATTTTGCGCTTGTAGCAGCACACACATATTTCAGACTATTATAAAAAAGGACAGAAACAGTAAGAGGGATGGGTTTCGAACTGAAGGACAGGTGGAGAGCTCTCTGTGTGTGTGTGTGCGTGAGAGAGCATGTGTGCACAGAACTGTTTTATGATGAGTGCATGGGGAGAAGTGTGTGTCAGAGCTGGGGTTTGTACAGGTGTAAAGACAGCCATTAGAAAGCTGTGCAGTTTTGTAATGGGATGAGGAGCAGATGTGACACACTTACTAGTAGCCTGACAGCCACACACACACACACACACACACACACACAATACCAGCGACCCCGCAGCATATGGATGTTTACTCTCCTTGCAAACACAATCGGGCAACAAGTTCCTGACGAAGAAATGGGAACCTAAAAATCTACATAAATAAGACTGCTAAACTTCATAAAGTGCAATGAGATGACCATGATAATGTTTTACAGTTTTTTATGATTGCTTACACACTAAAATTAAACTTTTCCAACAATTAGCAAAACCTGAGAGTTCAGCCAGATCTTAGCAGATATACAGTGGCATCTGTCATAAGGACTTTTTCGACAGAAAAACAGGTAAAAGAAGATCTGTCTACAGTTACAGTTTTCAGCCGCTTATTGTATGCACCATATCAGCACTTGTGATACCCTTCCTGTGACATTGTACAGTAAGTTACATGTATTATTCTCTACATAGGATTGAGGGTTGGGAACGACAAGGAGGAAGGGGGCCCATATTCACGCAAGAACAAGAGAGAGAGATAATAAACATGGTTTTGGCCAATAATGCTATCAGGCTCAGAGAACTACAAGCAAACATTATCGGTGACCATGCCATTTTCAGTAATGTTCATCAGGTCTCTCAGTCAACACTGGCACGCATCCTGAAAAGACATCAGGTTCAAATGAAACAACTTTATCGAGTGCCTTTTGAGCGGAATTCCTAGAGGGTCAAACGGCTGCGGCATGAGTATGTGGAGGTTTGTATTGTTCACTTTAGCACTGTGATGTTGCATACTCCACACATTACTTTTTTACATTGACTGTAATATACTAGACCTATCCTGAACTACACAATGTTGTCTTTCACTGTATTTCAGAGAGTTTTGCAGATGGATGCTGAGGAAATCCTGCATGAATTCATATATATTGATGAGGCAGGGTTCAACCTCACAAAAGGAGAGGCAGAAATATCATTGGCCACAGGGCTATAATCAATGTCCCAGGGCAACGTGGGGGTAACATCACCCTTTGCGCTGCCATTTCACAGCATGGGGTTCTACTCCGTCATGCCAAAATGTGCCCTTACAACACACCTCACATTCTCGCATTTTTGGACCGATTGCACCACATCGTCACAGAGGGTAATGAAATGCACCAGATACAATACAGTGTCATCTGGGACAATGTGTCATTCCCCCGCTCTGCTTTGGTCCAGAACTGGTTTCAACACCATCCACAGTTGACAGTAGTGAGTGAGTGTGAGTGACGTGAGTGAGTGAGTGAGTGACGTGACATGTGGCCAAGTATGGTGACCCATACTCGGAATTAGTGCTCTGCATTTACCCATCCTAAGTGCACACACACAGCAGTGAACACACACAAACCGTGAACACACACCCGGAGCAGTGGGCAGCCATTTATGCTGCGGCGCCCGGGGAGCAGTTGGGGGTTCAGTGCCTTGCTCAAGGGCACCTCAGTCGTGGTATTGAAGGTGGGAGAGAGCGCTGTACATTCACTCCCCCCACCTACAATCCCTGCCGGTACGAGACTCGAACCCACAACCTTTTGGGTTATGAGTCCGACTCTCTAACCATTAGGCCACGACTTCCCCAAAGAAAAAA
>NW_015505215.1:3549350-3550968 GCF_001515645.1 Sinocyclocheilus grahami | reverse complement strand
CAAACGGCTGCGGCATGAGTATGTGGAGGTTTGTATTGTTCACTTTAGCACTGTGATGTTGCATACTCCACACATTACTTTTTTACATTGACTGTAATATACTAGACCTATCCTGAACTACACAATGTTGTCTTTCACTGTATTTCAGAGAGTTTTGCAGATGGATGCTGAGGAAATCCTGCATGAATTCATATATATTGATGAGGCAGGCTTCAACCTCACAAAAGCAAGAAGGAGAGGCAGAAATATCATTGGCCACAGGGCTATAATCAATGTCCCAGGGCAACGTGGGGGTAACATCACCCTTTGCGCTGCCATTTCACAGCATGGGGTTCTACTCCGTCATGCCAAAATGTGCCCTTACAACACACCTCACATTCTCGCATTTTTGGACCGATTGCACCACATCGTCACAGAGGGTAATGAAATGCACCAGATACAATACACTGTCATCTGGGACAATGTGTCATTCCACCGCTCTGCTTTGGTCCAGAACTGGTTTCAACACCATCCACAGTTGACAGTAGTGAGTGAGTGTGAGTGACGTGAGTGAGTGAGTGAGTGACGTGACATGTGGCCAAGTATGGTGACCCATACTCGGAATTAGTGCTCTGCATTTACCCATCCTAAGTGCACACACACAGCAGTGAACACACACAAACCGTGAACACACACCCGGAGCAGTGGGCAGCCATTTATGCTGCGGCGCCCGGGGAGCAGTTGGGGGTTCAGTGCCTTGCTCAAGGGCACCTCAGTCGTGGTATTGAAGGTGGGAGAGAGCGCTGTACATTCACTCCCCCCACCTACAATCCCTGCCGGTACGAGACTCGAACCCACAACCTTTTGGGTTATGAGTCCGACTCTCTAACCATTAGGCCACGACTTCCCCAAAGAAAAAAAATCTGGATTCAGGTGAGGAGCTCTATCCGGGTCACGGCACCAAAACTGTAGGAAACTTTTTCCTCGTCGAAGCAGAGACCAGGAGATGTTGGGATATCTTTATACAGAAGTCACTCTTTATTGAGGACTCGCTGTGCGTCGCTGCAGTCATCCAAGTCTCAAAGTCCCAGTACTAGTCCCAGTACTATACCTTCCAACATACTCTCCGTTTCTAAACCCTATCGAAGAGTTTTTCTCTGCATGGCGGTGGAAGGTTTACGATCTCCAGCCCCAGGCTCAGGTACCCTTAATTCAGGCCATGGAGGACACCTGTGACCAAGTCGACACCGCAGCTGTGCAAGGATGGATTCAACATTCAAGACGGTTCTTCCCGCGTTGTCTTGCTAATGAGGATATTGCTTGTGATGTTGATGAAATTCTCTGGCCAGATCCAGCTAGGCGAAGAGATAATGTATAGTATGTTTACTGTAGTATTTTCTGTAAAATATTGTCAGTTTTTTCAGATGATTTTTTATGGTTGTTGTTGTTATTTACTGTAATTATAACCTGTACTGGATATAGTATTTTACGTTTGTCTGTTGTTTGCTGAGCTAACAGTGTTATGCACACTACTGTAGTAGCATGACAACTGGGACATGTTTTGTTGTGATTCTCCATGTTGACTGATTTGGGTATATGGAGAGAAATCAATGATATTTTCGTCAGTCTGCAGCATTGG
>NW_015505215.1:3524199-3548800 GCF_001515645.1 Sinocyclocheilus grahami | reverse complement strand
TGTTGTTTGCTGAGCTAACAGTGTTATGCACACTACTGTAGTAGCATGACAACTGGGACATGTTTTGTTGTGATTCTCCATGTTGACTGATTTGGGTATATGGAGAGAAATCAATTATATTTTCATCAGTCTGCAGCATTGGTCTTGTGTAGTGTTTGGGGAACTATTGTATAGTTGCACTTTCTCTGTGTACTTCATTTACAGTACTCTAATCATGCTTGTAACACCGCCATGGTGTGCAAACATGCGCCAGCCTGAACTACCGCCATATAAGCTTTCCCAACCAGACTCGATGTAAGCCTAACGGGCCTGGTTGGAAGCTTCGGGGCCTTCAGGGACGATGCTGAGGATGGGGAGAGATAGTTCGCAAGCATCTGCTCTACCACTGGCATCACCTCATATACCTTATAATTCAGCCCCATGATGTTCTTTTGAATAATTTGAGACTGTGGGGCTGTAATGCCAGCGGGATCGCGAGCCTGGCCGCTCTCATCAAACGCAGCCAGGCGAGAGCGGAGCGTGCGCAGTGAGAGCTTGCAGTGATGACAATCAGCTGACCGTGCATGCTCCGCATGGATTTGACACGTGCTTCAGAACGCGGTCACGCAAGGGTGTTCCCAAAGCGAATCTCGACGCAGCTCGAGTTCCTGAAGGGGAATTAGACTTGCTAAAAGTGTTTTAGGTTAGCAACAGCAGTGTGTAACTGGTTCAAAAAGATTAAAGTCATATGAAATGTGTGTGTTTCGTATGGTAACAAAATATTGTTTTTATAAAGTTGTGTATAGTTTTGACAAAAGTGTTCCATTTTGCAAATGAGCTGAAGTGTTGTGCTACTTTGGTGTAGGGTTGTGTTAATTGTGTGTAGTGTTTTGACAAACCGGGCCCTGTTTCCAAATTGTGCTTAAGCCATCGTAAAAAACTGTAAGAACCTCCACACTTATTGGCTTTATTTAATTCAACATTTATATGGTTTTCTTGCCGGTGGCACTATAATTGACCTCACCAAACAAAAACATTTATACGCCTACTTTTTTTTTTTTAATTTGAAAGTGCAAAACAATTCTTTCATTCTTGCTCTTTGATCCAAAAATGATTTGAAAAGTCACATGGCACACTGGCCGCTCCATGTGTCCCGAGGCGGTCCAACTTCCCCCGTCCTCTCTGACCATTAAAGCACAAGCAATAAAAGCCCCTCCTCAGATAAAACCCACCTTTATTCCTCGGCCCTGCTTTCTCGGTCATAAACTACACTCATTTGGCGTCTGATTGTTGGTGGCAGCTGTTTGATGGGGTAAATAAAAATGCAGTAAATAATAGATGGCTCAGATCCTGTGTTTGTTTGGTGCCTGAGTGAAGCGGTGCAGCGCAAAGCGGGTTTAGACGCATATGCAGATATGCGCCGTGCCGGCATGCATGCAAATATGCAACCTAATGCAAATGCATCTCGGTCAATGTTATATCTTCTGACAGTGCAGTGCACTTTGTGGCACTGCCATGGGATTCAGATCAATTACTCGAGGTATTATTTCATCTTAAAAAATGACTTGTTTGGTTTGTGGCTTGTTTAAATGCAGAATGAATACACTTGAAAGGATCCTTCTGATCCAGACGGATACATAAACACTCAGATCTGCCATATATAACAGTGAGATGCCCAATAAACTCTTTTTGTTAGCTTCAGTGCCTAATTGATTTGGATCCATTTAGAATGGACGATAAAGAAGAGGGGCATTTGGTGTAAAATGGAATGGGGGGAGGCATCTGTTCCCCGGAAACTGTTCCCCGTCAGCCAAGTTCCATTACTGGGCCTATTCACCGCAGTATTAACCCTGTCAATGGATCTGTCCAGCCGGCAGAATGCCCCCCGTCCCCCACCCTCACCACCCAGCTGGCCGAGCCTAAACCCCACTTACCGTCCACCACCAGCATTTTTTTCAGCCTGATAAATGCTCATTTCCCACCGAGCGGACGTAATTCCTGAATCCCCTTTTGCTTAGTTAATTTACAGCCATGCACAGGCAATTTTCCTCCGCGCCATATGAGGCGAGCTTCGCCTTCTCTCAATTACCGTAAATTGTCTGCGAGCGCAAGGGGCTGTGAGACATGAACTGAGAGGGCTGGAAGTGATTGGTTAGAAGAGGGTGGGTGAGGAGCTCATTTTCCCAGGGCAGGGCGGGGAGGAACAGGCCAGTCCGGCCAAGGATGGCCGGCGTGTTGTGGACTGTCACGCGCACTGAGGTGAAGCTGATGGCTAATTTACAGAAGGGCCCCCCAAACCCTCCATGGTCTGTGCCCCGTAGCCAAAGCCAGTGAATAGCTGACCTCTTTATAGTGTGTGTGATATACGCTGCAGGTGCATGTGGGGTTATCTATTATGAATGAGACATGTATTGCGCGAAGCATTAGTAATGTATGAGCTGGGGTTTGGTGGAGCACGGCTATGGGTCCTAGCAGCAGTTTCGGTCCCTGCCTCGCCTTCCCTATCTCTCTCTCAAACCACTCACACAGTGCTTCTGATAGCAGCACTAACTCAAGTTACAAGCCATAGCACCTGACAGCTCCTGCACATTCAGCACCGCCTGTCCGATTTGGATGCTGGGAGTTCTGCCTCAGGGGCCACACTCTACTTTCTCAGCTCTTCTGAGGAGAAAAGAGAGGAGAGGAGGAGAGCTGCCTTGACCAGCCCCTCCCTCGCCAACTCTGTCTGTCTATATTTAATCTGACTATAAGCACATCTGGATCCTTAGCCCTGCCTCCTCTCGTTGTCTCTGCCGATGTGCCGAATCCTACCACCCCTATAAATCGCACACATACTGTACCCCAAAATATAGTAAGCCTGATAAAAAAGCCTGTAGTTACGGAGATACTGTATTTTGGCTAACAGCCATTTGCTAAATTGCGTAAACAAGAGTTGTAAAATATATTTTAATCACCTTTTAATTTTCACTTATGTATATATTACATAAATGTAACAATTATTTTTTTAATATAAAATTTGAATAAAAAAAGAAAAAATTATTTGTATGGTAATCAAATTTTAAATTGATGTAAAACATTATTATACATTATCATTTTATATATTTTTTTTATTTCTCTTCATTCTTAGGATGTACACACACACACACACACACACACACACACACATAATGATAAAAAGTAATAATACATTTATAATAATAAAAAGTTAGAATGTATTTTTAAAATATAAATAACAATTTATAATATATACATATAGCGGAACACTTGGGCCTTTCTGGATTTCACTCAGTGGCATTTATATCTCCAGTCTGTCTGTGTTAATCTGTTCATCTGGACAACACTAGCGAAAAGCACATTATATTCCACACCAGTAAGTCACAAGAACTGCCTGAAAAATGTCGCCCGCTTCCATAATTGATGAAGTTAGGTGGGCTCTCAAGACTTTGGCTCTGTAGACTTGCTACAGCTCGCTCTGTACCACCACCAAACTTTTGAGAGTGTGGCGGTCTTCAACCAGCAGTCTCTCTCCTCCATTCAGATGAATTAGTAAAACTTACATCAATAATGCAGGCGTGTTTGAAGCCACAAAAACCAGAGATAGCGAGCGACTGAACAAGCGAGCATGGGTAGAGAGAGCGAGGGGCACAAGGAGAACCTTGGCTTCTCTCAGATATCATGTTATAAACGTGAGAGGAAATCTCATCATACATAATCTGTGCGGCAGTGGACCGCTGGAGAGGAGTAGTTGAAAAAGATGAGAAGGGGCTACAGGATGGAATGATTATGACAGGAGGCATCACTCAGCAGCTGTTTAGAGGGTGGAAAAGGGGCCATAAATCAATTTCACACCGATTATGACACAATGCAGACCTGCGTGAGCTCTGCGGAATTAGCTGTGCACACCGAGGATCATGTTGGGCTAAATTGATCCTTGTAAAAGAAAAAAAGGAGAAAAACTGGCACTACAGAGGGACAGAAAGAAAGACAGAGGGAGAGAGAGGAAGCCAGCAATGAGGCTTTAAAAGACGAGAGATTACAAGAAACAGGGTGGGAGGAACAAAAGTGAAGACAGATTAGTGGAGAGAGAGACAGAAAATGGAGCTGAAGAGCTGCGAGGAGGGAGAGTGGTAGCGGGTCGCTTCTGGTCAATGTTATTGTGGTACTGACTATCGAACTGATGGCAAGCGAAACTCACACACCATTGAGATGCAGGAAATCATACGAATCAGTCTAGAATGTGACGAAAACCTTTTAAACCCACTGACACAATCGTATGCAGACATGGATCAAAAAGTTTGAGATCCTTTTTTCCCATTGAAAATAACACAGGAAATAACCAATGCCTTTTGGGGAAAAAATTCTGATAAAAGATTCAAGTCAAGCAGAAGATGCACTTTGGATGATTTTCACAAACCTATGGCATTCATGGAGTTCAAGTGCTGCTGTCATTTAAACAACAGACAATTTATACATTGTTTTCACTCAAATTATGATGATCATATAATTTGTAATGAAACTGAAAATATACAAAACAAGCATTTTCACTAGTGGTCTCAGACCCTATTGTACATGTAAATCAACAACATAAAATCTTAAAGAGACAGTTCATGCAAAAATGAAAATTCTGTCATCCTTCACTCATCCTCATGTTGTTCCAAACCGGTATGAGTTTATTTCTTGTGCTGAACAAAAAATAAGATATTTTGAAGAATGTTGGCATTTTTTACATACCATCAAAATCAATTGCTATCATCAACTGTTTGGTTTCCAACATTCTTCAAAATATCTTCTTTTGTGTTCAACAGCTGAAAGAACTTTATACATGTTTGGAACAACTTGAGGGTGAGTAAATGATGACAATTTTAATTTTTGGGTGAACTATCCCTTTAAGAAAATTCAAAAGACCGAAACCAGAAGTTCCCAAAGCGCAAAGACATTAAAGAGTGTAAACCAAGGACAGCTTAGTACATGCAAACATGTAAAGCATTTACACACACACACACACACACACACACACACACACACACACACACACACACACACAAAAGTCTGTAATCAGCATGTATGGCACACCTGGACATCAAATGGCAATTTGACTCATTTGATTCATTTTAACGCAGACACTTTAAATGATGTGCTACCACTGCAAATTCTTCCATGTGCCCTCTATGCCAATAACCTTCCCCATCTTAAAAGACAAACATCTCCAACCAAGAAAATGTACAAAGAGATCTGTGCACGATGGAAAGCTCTTGTTGTAGGGGTAGATGCTTAGAAAGCATGTGGAAGACCAGTTGTACTCAGTTGTACATGTGCCACAGATAAAGATGGTGTGATCAATAGCTGATTTATGCACACTTGTGTTATATTAATTGATGAATTCAATTTAATTAAGTCAATATAATTATTATTTGGTTTACTAAGGTGTTCTGTGTTTTTTTTCTTTTTCTTTTTGGTAGAGCACATTACTATGCAATTGCTAAGGTGTTGCTTATTGAAAAGAAAAGAAAAGAAGCCAATCCTTAAGCCCCCTTTGCCTCCTTCAGAGTCAGTCTATGAATTTATTGGCCCATTTTGAACACCACAAAAGTTAGAATCCATTAGGATGAGAGGTGAATTTGAATTTGCAGCACGATTACAGTCAAAACCAACATGAAGTCCAACTACATTTATTCGAACAGACAGAACTTTAAAGACTACGAGGGGATTGGGATGTTCAATCTCAGTATAAACAGAGTTCCTGTTGGGTGGAGACTATCTTTAACCGCTGATAACTTTCCAACTCCACATGCTGTAAGAAACCCAGTGGATGTACTTGAAAGTGCATATCTCACAGTCATATACATGATTCATTCGTCTACATGATCTTTCTCACCCGTCAGAGCAGTTTAGAGGATGACGCTCACTGTGTGTCATAGTATGTGAGTGGACTCCTGTTGAAGCCCACGGATCGTGATGATCACAAGCGTGTGATCGGAGGCAAATCGGTCCGGTAATGATGCTGATGTATCATGCCAGTAAGTACAGGAGCACAAGCAGCCCCTTAAGCAATTATGCTAGCATTAAATAATCATTACGCAACCTCATCAGGAAACCGGCATATTCAATGATACGGGAGAGAAAGAGAGTGAGAGAGGAAGAGCTACATGATTTTTAGAGGAAAATTAAGTTCTGGACTGATGAGTATTGAGCAGCATCAGGCCAGGCAGGCGCTTTGATCAGGGCTCTTTCTAATGAGGAATGGCCTGTTTTACACACATTTAAAGAAAGGGTGAGCCGAGAAACACACACGCATTGGATGAAAAAATATTTTGAGAGAATAAATGGCCTTACAGAAAATGGGTTTCATCTTACGCTGTTTAAACACTTGATTTAAATGTTTGAATCGAACCCAATTTCGATTTCACCCTACTCACCCTGCAGGTCTCTTCACATTACACTTTTGGTTAGAAACTGCAATATGTTTGCATCATCAATGCAAGTGCTAACGGCAGGTGTTTACCCCTGTAGCTATCTAACGATTTACACACAAGATGCAAAATTATTAATTCACTTTCACAAGACAGGATGAATTTCTACTGTACTATTGTGACCTGTGTCGAAACAACTCAATTGTTGTAAAAGAAAAATAACATGAAAAAAAAAACATGTTTTTAAAACATTGATACAATACTGTGAAATAAAAATATTGCTACTGAAAATGCATCAAATACATAAGAGATAAACAACATCCCTACGAGAAAACTAATTAATCTGTGGGTTCGTTTTCAATCTCTTTTGTAATGTAATTTAATGTACTGTAATGTACTAATAAAAATAAATAAATAAGTAAATAAATGTGTTACATTTAGACAACCTGTCTTCAGTGTCTCCCTGAACTGTAATAAATATTTTTTTTTTAAATACATATATACTGTACATTTAAAATATTGATAAAAGTTTGCAAGGAAAAAACTATAGCAATGTATTGATATTTAACTATCAATGAGGCCCTAAAAACATAAAATCTCATGTCAGCAAATCTCAGTCATGTGTTTTTGAGGTCCAAAGAGTAAATGTAAGTTATCTGTTGTCTGGACTATGTGAAGACAGCAAATCAAGATGTGAAAACCCTGTATGATGCTTATACTGGGCAACAAAGTGATGGGGGATGAAAATGACCTAATATTTTCAATGGAAGTGAATTAATGGATTTTAATTTTCTCCAGAATACTGCATGTGCAATTAAGGAGGACTGGCCAGCTGGGGGCTTCCGCGGGGCTTAGCAAACCGTGGTTGTCTCCAAGTGACTATGCCGCAGCACTGTACTGTGTGTGTGTGTGTGTGTGTGTGTGTGTGTATGTGTGAACGTACATGGTTTTTAGTGTAAAAGAATATGTTTATCTCAGAGTATGCAGTGCATGATGGAGTGTGACGCTGAGGTGAGTCGGGGTGCACAAGGTACGTCTCCCACACGCAGCGTTACATTAATTCGACTGGTACAGATGAAGTAATATCTGGAGGGTAGTGTAATTAGTTCAAATTCAATTGGACTCAAATACTTCATTATATACCTGCCAACAACACTAGGGATTGATAGCCATGGTTTCTTTTTCAATTTCCTTTTTTTCCCTTCATTAATGGCTTGGAATTAATGGAATGACATGGTTGAGTCAGGCGATGCTAGAGGAGAGCATTACAGCAGCAGAACTGTATCATGGGGTTATCGGAGCCTTGGTAAGCATTATAACAATTTGTTTCTTGCAAGTATTCATTTGCAAGTACATACAAAGTAACAGCCAGGGTTACTGCAGTGAACCACAACTAAAATCATAAAAAAGAAAGAAAACATTACAAACAAAAATAATTGTTGTTTAAAGGGGTGGTTGACTGGGTTTTTTCTAGGCTTGATTGGGTTTATGGGGTGCAGTCTAACATGTGTTCATGCTTCGTTTTTTAAAAAACGCATTATTTTTCACATAATTTACCTTTATTCCACACCGATCTGTCCCTTCTCTAACAAACGCCTTGATTATTTCCTGTTTTTATGAAGCCCCTCCCTCAGAAATACGCGATGGGCTGAGATTGGTCAGCTGGCTCAGTGTGTTGTGATTGGTTAAACCGCCTCTACAGCGCGTCTGAACATCCCGCCCCTCAAGCTCAGAATGTGCTCTGGTTGTATTGTAAACAATGACGTCCTCTATATTGCTTATCAATCTGAGCCCAATTGAGATGCAGAGAATATTAATGAAGAGGATCCCGCAGAACCTGTTCAAGCACTGCTCTTAATGGTATGTTTGTTTGTTGTTGTCCCATACTTTTAGATATGCTGTTGTTTGTAAATGCTACTGCTTCTGTTAGCTTTAATATGGTTTTATTCTGATTAAAGCTTTAATACAGCACAGCAACCGTACGCACGTCCATGTATAACGCTTCTTCATAGCTATGTGAAAATAAGTGTATAAATGGAACAGTTTGTTGGAGCTGATCTGACGATCTGAATGAGAGAGAGAGAGAGAGAGAGAGAGAGAGATATGCAGAGCAAGGGACGTGAGGAACAGTATTAAGAACTTCTGCTTTAGAACATTGGTTTTGAAACTTGTGAATCCATTAGAATTGTTAGAAGACAGAATCGCGATTCATATATGAACAGATTTTTACGTGCACCTCTAGTTTTCTCTTCCTCTTCTGTAAAGCAGCACAATAAGACCTCGCCCCCTTTGCTGCGTGTTCCCGGGGGCGGGGTTTATCAGGGTTCGTGACGTAACGGACCTGGGAAGAAGCTCGTTGTAGTCCCTTACCAGCCGTTTTTGTAGGCATTAAACTGCCAGAATTTTAAAAGACGATATCTCCGTTTGCATTGAACTTTCAGCGCTGCAACTTTGCAGATATTGCTTATGCTCAAACAGCAACATTACACACTAACTAACGTTAAAAAAGTGAAATCGCAATCAACCACCCCTTTAACTGAAATGAAATATTAAAAACTAAAACTGAACAAAATGTATAAAAACTATATAGACATTTAAAAACAATACAAAACTAATAATGAAAGTTACTAAAAATTAAAACAGAAAACGTAAAAATAAAATCGAATTCAAAATATGAACTAAAACTATAATAGTATCTCAATGACACTAAAATAACACTAGTAACATCTAAATTGAATGAATGAATGTAAAATATAACATTAAATAAATAATAATGTATACAATTATGTTGTACATGTTTTTGCCGTTTCAACCAAAAAAAACTAAGAAAAAAGCACATTCCTTGTTGACAGTCTCCTACATTTCCCATAACCCCTTGGGATTTTCCACTTCCTGTCTGTAAAACCCCATATGAACACTGAACATTAAAGATACTTATTAAAGATATACACTCTAACAAAACAGTGCAAATCACATGAATCTTTTTCTCTTTTTTTGTCAGTCCTGGCAGGACGATGTCTTACTTTCTATTACGCTTACATTCAGAACTGTGAATGCAATCGTAGAGATACTCAGCACAATACATTCATATAAACTAATGCCCCAACCTCAACACTGTTGTCTTATTAAAATATTTGTTCGCACGGCTCAGTGGCCTTTAATCTTCCAGGGATCTGATTTTATATTTGTCTTCGGCGGATTTACTCCCTAACTCTGCCTCTGTTTACCTAGTGTAATTGACAAGCCACTTAGAGGAATGGGAAAAGCAAAGTGGGACGGCATGCCCTGTGCATCAGCATGCCTCCTCCAGTCCGTCAATGTGTGACTGTATGTTTGTTTAGCATCTGCTATACTTGTCTAAAAACACTTGCCTGATGCACAGGGGACATCAGTTCCCTCTCTCTCTCTCTCTCTGCTGTCTGTTGACCTGTGGCTGACACAATCAGCTTGTCACTGCAATTAATAGAGGCAGGAGATATTCTGAACTTCCTGTTTCTACTTTTAGCATTTGAAGGGTGCTGAAAATGTTTGCCGGCCTTCATATGCCACAAATTACTTGACAGAAGTTGACAAGTTAATGAGAACATAAATGTCAAATTCGGTGAGTTAGTGTGACAGAAATGCAATATTGGAAACATTTTTCAAATTTAATGCCACATTCTTTAATTAGGAAAAACATGTTATTTAGAGGTTTTTTTTTTGTTGGTCAAAATGTAATAAAAGTTCAGAATAAAACAGACAAAGCTATGTATTAAACCATAAAGTGCAGCCCCAAAACATCTGGACACTTAAAACGTACCAATTTCATCACATTAAATGCAAAATATTTCACATTTGATAAATAAATTAACTTTTTATTTATAATTTTTTTTTGCAAATACTGTTAAGTAACAAGGTAATTTTTAGTGGATGTATGAAGCTAGTTTTCCTCAAGTTCCAACAGGTTATATACAATCTTTCAAAGAAACCATTTGATAAAAATGAAGCTTGTAGTTTTAAAGGATAACATTATAAATATTTAAAATACATACAAATAATTAAACTTAGTGGGACCATTGTATGAATGCCTTTTGTAAAAAAAACAGCAAACAAAATGCACCGTGCTTGTGCTGTGTGCAGAAGAGTAAATAAATAAAACAGAAGCTATTCTTTTTTCTTTTGTAAAATGTACCGGTTATTTGTTGCCATCTGCCCTGTAGATGAAAGGTTAAAGTTACAAAGAGGGTCTGATGTTGCATGCAGGTTTTAGTGCCAACCTTGGAATGAGCTTTTGACATCTTGCAACAACAGTTCAATACCCATCCAGGGGAGCCTCCATCGCCCGTGCTTGACGGGGGAGCAGGCAAAAAGACGAGCCTTGGCACCTGGTGTCTAAAAACCCTGTGACTGCTCTCAGCTGGGAGGAGGAGTTCTGGCTGATGTAAAAGCTATCTTTGATCTGAATAAAAAGCTGAAGGCTCTGGAAGGGTGCACTTTGCCATTATTCATGGGAACTTCAAAGCCTTCGTAATTAAATTGGAAGAATACCTAACAAAGAAACAGCCACAACGGAAAACTAAAGAGAGAGAGAGAGTTAGAGAGAGAGAGTGGGAAAAAAGGAGAAGGAGAACAAATACTGGTGCCAAAGCGAAGCCATGTTGGGTGATGTCGGGAAAGATCCTGAGGGATGTTGGGTAGTGGTGCAATCCCGGAGCACAGATGGATCTGGAGGTGGATCTGAGCGGTGAATCACATCATCTCTCCCCTCCGTCCTCTCCTGGAATGCCACAGGCTAGCGTATGGCTCGCTATGAAGAGGCTGACCGCTACCAGACTGGTCTGTGGGGGCTG
This sequence comes from Sinocyclocheilus grahami, assembly GCF_001515645.1. Classification (NCBI taxonomy): domain Eukaryota; kingdom Metazoa; phylum Chordata; class Actinopteri; order Cypriniformes; family Cyprinidae; genus Sinocyclocheilus; species Sinocyclocheilus grahami. Next base: position 3,537,582 of record NW_015505215.1, on the reverse strand, counting down.
CATGCTGCTAGATACCCCCTCTATGCCCCTAAAATTACCTCCAATCCATCATCTATCACAGATATGACCTAATCGATAGGTGGGCTCCCACTGCTGCCAATGTCAGGGATTTTTTTCTCCTCTGTCAGAAGTTCTGTGGAGGTAGGAGTGAGGTCGGAAAAGTGCCGGGTAAATTGCTGAGTCGCCTGCAGCCCACAGACTTTATTCATCTTATCAAATTACAGCCACCTCAATAACCATCTCGTGGGACTCGAGACAGAAGAACAAGATTTCTCAATATTTCCAGTACTTGCTTGATTTCATTGTTTTTCTGATGAATGGTGAACACAGAGTGTATGAATGTTGAAAGGTGCCAAAAGAGGATGCTGATTCACTAAAGCAGTCATCTACAACCGCAAACAAATTTCATAACGCTAAACTCAGTCCTGGATTGAGAAGATTCACATGCAGTTATCACAACACTCTAATATTACTCTTGATATTGTGACGATTTGTGACTAAATAATAACAATTGTCTGACTAGCAACTTTTATGTTTTAACTTTAGCGTTTTAAGTTTTGTTTAATTAAAACTTATGGGTAGAAAGTATCACTACTAATTAATTTGTATATATTTTATTCTGTATATAGAAAAATAAATAAATTGATTGTTTACCCAAAAATGAAAATTCTGTCATCATTTATTTGCCATCAAGTTGTTCCAAACCTATATGAATTTATTTCAACTTCTGAACACAAAAGAAGATATTCTGAAGAATGTTGGTAACCAAACAGTTGGCGGTAGCCATTGACTTTCATAGTATACAAAAAAAGTACTATGGAAGTCAATGGCTACCGCCAACTGTTTGGTTACTAACATTTTTCAAAATATTTTCTTTTAAGTTCAGCAAAAGAAAGAAACAAGTGGAGGGTGAGTAAATGATGAGATCATTTTTAAATTTTTTGGTGAACCATCACTTTAAACAATAATAAAAACTACAGTTCTGGAAAAACTACACTGTAACTTATGTTTATAGAATGTTTAAAGAGCATGGATTAAAAATGACACATACAATACAAAAATGTTTGAAAAATTTAATTAGACTGTAAAAAAAAAAAATTAACTTGCACTTTTTGAGTGAAAATGTTTTTTTTAGTGTACTACTAAATTGAAACTGTCTGTCTCTGTATACCATTATTCATATGCAAAATTAGTTGTTTGTCTTTACTCATACTTTTTACCCTTTTTAAGTTAAATATAAAATAAATATTTACACCTGCCATTTAATAAAATCATTTTTCAAAGTACAAAATCTACTGGTGCATGAACCATGTTTTTCCCTTATTTTATAAATACACTGTAAAAAGCAAAACTTTTCAACCTGATCTAAATTTTCTTGTTGATTCAGTAATTATTAAATAATATTTATAACTTCAATAGAACAAGTTAATTTAGATGCAACCATGTGAACCACATAACCATATTTTTAGGCTACTTTATTATAATTATTATTATCGTTTGCATTATCAAAGTAATCTACATAAACATTTTCACATTTGTATAACATTTGTTTGCTGTTTACTGATAAAAATGGCATCACAAAGACCTTCAACTTGTTTCGTATGCATCTCTGAAGGCACTCCGAGTCGAGTCTCTCAAATTCAGTGTGAACAGCTCGAGTGATTAGAGTAATTACTTATGACAGAAAATGCAGAGCTGCTAGCATCCAAAGCATCCCTCGGCCCGGCCTGTTTTCATTACACCGCATCTCACTCACACACACAATACTAGTGATCAACCTCAACAGCAATCATCTTAATTTCTAATTATCCCAATTAATGTATGCAAATGGGGTTAATTCAAACTTATTGAAACCGTTTCGAAAGCTGTGCAATCAACGAGCAGCTCCATCAATTAACATCAATATTTGTCTTGCTTTGATTATTTAATTTTCCCATGGTAATGGCCACAATTAGCAGTAATTAAGAGCTTCCGTATGCGAGAGGAACCGAGCTGTTGATTAGAAGAGTATTGAAAGGTGCCAAAGCTGAATCCCTCCCTTCCAGCTCCTCTTCCCTCGTGAGGAAAAAAATGGGCAAAAAGAGAAAAAAGAAAATTGAATCAAAATGGAGCAACATGAAACTGATCTACAAAATAGTGTGGAAAAAAATATATACGGACACATACTGACAGCAAAGATTTCTACAGTCTGTCGAGAGTATCAAAAAAAAAAAGAGGGTGATTAGTTTTGAACGTAAAAGCTATGTACCGCAATGCATGCTGGGTAAAATGTTCTGTGACATATACATATATATATATATATATATATATATACAAAATGGAGTTTCAACAATCAATTTGCAGCAGTCACAAAGGAGGCGATATGTCAGCGCACATTTCATTAAAGTTTCTGCTTTCTTTGTTTCTCTATGGTATGCAGTGAAAGGCCCTGTTAATCAGTGGTATATGTTGGATTATTTATTGCAAGCATGATAATGTCATTATTGTGCATGTGGGGCCACAGGGATTGGCTCACTTTTTGCTGTGCGTGTGTAGAACAGCCCGCAGATAATGCATTCAGCAGAATTACACTAATACCAGCAAACATAAAAAAATCTGTCGAACAAAAATCTAAATCATTTCTACTAGCTGGCCCTATAGGTTAATATTACTGTGCCTGACAGCAGCACCTGAACGAAATGAAAATATATTGCAATTAGAGCAGGATTGATTAATAGACGGCCCTATATTAAACTATGCTTGACTAAGCTATACATAATTCACCAGCTGTGTTACTGAGCTTTGCTTTAGTATTGGACTGAAAATGGCTGCAGGGTTTATGTAGTGCTAATTGTTCAGCAGGTGAGCGTCTGCGCTAACAACACTGTATTACCCTTCGGAACGCTGGAAATGAACTCATTCATTTACAAACCACAAGAGTACAGGCTAGCTAACTAAAACCGTGTTGTAAACACATGAAACTGTCAGCAATTAGGTCTAGCAATGTGAAAAACACACCATGCCGCTAAGGTCAAAGGCTACTGAACTTTAAATGTCAACAACAAATGTCCCTCGCTAAGCTAATTCTACGCTATTGGTGTCAGAATGTTGTCGTGTTTGACAGCTGACTGAAGCGCGCCGCGAACGCTAAGGTAATTACTGAGGGGAACCACATCGCTAGTACCTTCTAACTACCGTAACCTTCTGAATGTCAGGTTGAAGACCTCGTCATACTGTCTATGATCCTTGCTTTGGAGGACCTCCTGCAGGCACTACATGTACAAAGTGAGGCATGCTAATTAAAAACACGTTTTCACGCTAACCTTTAAAACGCGAACCCGTGCTTTAATGGCCTTTAGATAACGTGGTATCTGTGCTATCAGGGCTGTGCACCTATGTCGATCCCACCTCACCTTTACATAGCTCTCTTTCAATTAGAGATAGCGAGAGCGAGAACGAAAGAGGGGGGAGAGAGATGACTAGCGTCTCTTTTTTATGTGAGCGGAGACTTGAGGGAAGCTGTCTATAGGCCCTTAATTTACGGCGGAGCAAAAGTGGCTAAGCAGATGGAGACAGATACAGTGGGACACGAGCTTCTCGTACACACACACACACACACACAGACACGTGCATGCAGCTTCTGTCGTAAATTATGCTGAGCGGTGGAGAATTTATGGGGCACAAATATCTCAGTACCAGCCTATCATTTCCTAAGCACTGTCAGTGTAATTCTTTCCTTGCCTGTCTAAACACACAGATAAAGCCGGTCTTGACTACAGCAGAGACTGAGAAGAGACAGATAGACATGGTTAGGGATGGGGAGGTGGCAGCGATGAAAAAAAATAACCATGTGGAGAGGATGGAAGAAGTGGCATATGTTCGCTAGTGTGTTAAAGAGGGCGTTTAAATTCAAATATCACATATGAAGCTTTGATTACTGTCGACGTGTTTGTTTAAAGGTATATTCCGGGGTTCAGTACAACATAAGCTCGAACGACAGCACTTGTGTCAACATTGACTACCGCCAATTAATCCTCCTTTTCTTTAGTGAGACACTTACAATGGAAATGAATAGAGCCAATCTGTAAATATTAAAATACACAATACATTTAATAGTACAGCTACAAGAGGCAAACAATTTAACATATTTTTTCAACCATTTAATGACGAGAACAAATATATAGCTTATATAAAATAAAACTTAAGTTTTAACAGAAAACAAATATATGTACACTGCCTTGGTATCAGTTTTTTTATTATTTTTTATTAATATTTTTATTCAGCAAGTAACAGATATTTATGGTACAAAATAATTCTTTTTCAAATAAATGCTGTTCTTTTGAACATTTTATTTATGAAAGTATCCTTAAAAATCATATTTAAAAAATGTAAAAAAAAAAATAAAAAATTTAATTAATAAAGCAGTTCAACTGTTTTTACCATCGATACTAATAAGATATGTTTCTTAAGCACCAAATCAGCATATTAGAATGCGACATTGACGACTGAAGTAATGGCTGCTGAAAATTCAGCTTTGCAATCAAAGGAATAAATTACATTTTATAATAAATTAAAATAGAAAACAGTTATTTTAAATTGCAATATTTCATAATTACATTTTTTACTGTATTTCTGATCAGATGAATGCAGCCTTGGTGAGAATAAGGACTTACTAACCTGAAATCTTACTGACCCCAACATTTTGAATAGTACTAAGAGTAATACTAAATAATAAAATTATAAGCTTTACATTTATGCATTTAAATCCTTCAAAAAAATGGACCCACTCTAAATGCCTCACAATAACCTTGATTATCAACATTATCCCACAAATGCTGTCAACTGAACCCAGTATAACCCAGAATGTGCATAAGCTTAAAAAAAACCTTTAGAAAGCAGAAAAACAAGCAAACAAACAAACACAAAAGTGAAAAAGCCACTTTTAAGTATTCTTCTCATATGTACCAAAGACTCCACTGATGCCAAAAAGGTCCGTACACCCAATCTCTCTCAACAAACTAGGTATGGCTGAGAGAAAAGAGAATGTTTTGAACCAGTACAGCAAAGAAATAGCAAAGGAGATGAAGGGGCGGCATTATAAATTCAGCTCCAACTTTACAATGTGAGAGATATACTCCGGGTGACCCAGCGCCGAGATTTCGGGGCTTATAGAGGCTTAATGGGAAAGGTGGTCGGGGCTGGCGTATGGCGTGTGCCCTTTTGCTACCCTCGAAGATCTGGCCATGAGCAGCGTGCAAAGTACACATTCTTTGATAAAACAGCATCCAATTTACCCAGCTATTCTCCCCTCGCTCGCAAAGGAGCTAAAGTACTTTGCGTGTCTGCTAAGGAAATGAAACTACCTCAACACAGCTAATTAACTCGTCTTGGAGGAGCAACAGAGAGGAGACTCCAGTTGCATTGCCTCAAAAAGTCATTCAGTTGAGTTGATCTGGGGGAGGATGATGAGAACAGGCTGTCTGAGTGAGGATAGTGGTGTCTGAGCTGCATAAGTGATTAAAAGAAACATAAATAAAACATAAAAAAGGAGAATGAATGACTGTGAATACGCCACTAAAAATGTATTTCTAAATGCATTATAGCAATGCTCAAATATCATGTAGGACAAATTAGACACAAGTTGACATGAAAAATCTAAATAAACTTCTATGTAGATAATTGTTTAATAATATTCAAAAAAAAATTTTCTCAACAAAGTTTTCACAGTTAACCTGCTAAATGTGACATAAAAAATTGTTGTATTTAATTTTATCTACACTATAAACACATACACTCGGCACCGTAAAGACATGTTTAGTGGACCACACTGCTCTGAGGAAATGCTCCTGCTTGTCCTTTCTCTGACTGTACAGCTCGCATAAATAAAAGACATCAGCAAGTGGAATATTCTTTTAAAGACATACTTTTATTTTTTATAAGAATTTGCACCGACATGACAGTCACGTGCGAAACTAAAGCACTTTGTAAGTTGCTCTTCATGAGAACATCTGCTAAATTATTAGTCATACATGCCTCCGCTGTACGGCCCATGCAGAGAATTTAGACCTGAATAGGTGAATAACACCTACAGTATGTGGGCACGAATTGATCTGTGCAGCATATCTGCACTGATACACAGATAACTAACTACACTCCAGCCTGAAGTCTTCTAAGCATCACAGGGTCTTCAGAGATTTATTAAGATGCACCCAATGCATCTAGAAGACCCTGGAGGACCCAACCTTCCCATAATTCTCACCCCTAGAGGATAACCGTGGTGCAAAGCCAGTGGCGGCCCAGCGTGCATTGCAGCAAAGCACAGAAACATCAATACCGATGCACACTCTCAACACTGGGGCTTATGGGGAACATCACACCATCTGCAGACATCTAATGCAGACACACTCACACACATGCTACAGCTCTGATGTTTTTCTCTTAATTCCACTCAAAGCAGACACAGCGACATGATGTTTTTGATTAGTTGTAGTTTTACAACTTCTACATATTAGGCGCGCAATCAAACCTGAGAATTCAGTTTTTGAATTACAATCTTTTTACATTTTACATTTTAAAAAACATCAATCATTTATTTATCAGCACAATCAACAAGTTTCTTTCAAATGTTTATAAAAATGTGACTGATCAGATTTAGTTTTTAGCTTATGATCTAAATATCTATATAGAATTGATCAGAATCTACAAACTGAAAGTGAAGAAAAGACAATTGAATATATCATCAAATTATCAAAGTATTTAAAAAATAAATCACTGAGTTAAAGTTTTTATTACTACTACTACTACTAATAATAATTGTATTAAATTTACATAAATACTACTATAAATAAGTTTAATAACCTAAGAAACATATTTTGAGTGACTTCAGAACTAAACCTATAACAGGGCATTTCATGACTAAATATAAAGATGTTAAACATGATTAAACAACTAAATAGAAATATATAAAGTGTTAAGTCAAATGGTTAATCATCAGCTCCGGAAAAAGAAGCTTAGAGTAAAATGACTAATTTCTATTGTGTGCCCAATTATGGAGGAAGATAAACATGGGGATGGCTAAATAGATGCCGATATGGTGGCCTAATAAATAACAATACAATGCATCATTAACACTAGGGCACAGTGAAGGAGAGGACTTTGGTGAATTAGCTGCATGAACTAAATAATGCAGTGCAAAAATTCAAAGAAACTTTTTTGTTGATTGTGCTGATGCGATTTAAAAGCCCAAGAAAATAATTACGCCTTTGATTAAATCACCAGCACAGACCGCAAATACTTTAGGCTATAGAATTACTACAAAATTCACTTGAGTGCTGAAGTCATTGTGTTTTTGGAATCCGCAGGTTTTATTTCAGAAACTCGATCCCTGGAATTGATTAGCCTCATAACATGAATAATGTGATGATCCAAACAATGACATGAAAAATCTTTCTTTCTTTCCTAACTGTTCCAGAATCCATAACTAATGCAGCACTAATGCACACTTCATTTTTATGCATACAAAATATATTCCTTCAATTTAAGATGTGCAAGATTGAAGGGATGACAAGACAGAGACAAATGGTGGCACATCACTGGTATTGTAATCAATAATTTAGTGGAGCTGATAGAAACGATATTTTAATGAGATCCAGAGCACTTCACATAACACAGAAAACCTATGGAGAGCCTTTCTATTTAGTATTAATATGAAAATGCTATGTTCACTTTACATCAATGCAGAGCAATGCTAGTCTGGGGAAAACACTCCCCTTGTTGTGTGTGTGTGTGTATATATATATATATATATATATATATATAAGTTCAAATGTGTGTGTTGCACCACTGCACTACGATGCTCTCAGATCACATACCTATTTCCTATAATAACCTGCTTTTAATCTCAGGAGTATTTAAACTTTGCTTTGATTAGTTGTCGATGCTGATGAGATGTCCATTTCACCGGTCAAGACTTTTTTTCTTAAAACAAGCATGCACAAATTAACTCTCATTTCTGGCGGGACTCTAATGAGTAAAACTAATTTTGTACGAGGTGATATAAAAGGATCCCTTGAATTCAAAACAAAACACATTTCTTTTCAAGCACAATCTCATCTGAGCGACCGGCTCATTAATTTGATCTTATCAGATGTGTTTAAGAGTAGAAACAGGCTAACTACAATACCGTTAGCAAAACAATTACCTATTGATACGCAGTATTGATACAACCGGCTATACAGATTCATCCTCATTGCGGCTGTCGTTAATTTCCACTTACTGTTTCTAGACAAACCAGAAAGAAAACGAGACTGTCTGAAGCTAACATCTGCTTTAGAGCAATGGACATCAGCTGATCCGTATTCCCCGGGGTTTCGCTTCCATTTCCGACCCATTATGTCATCGCTATTGATGAGCGAGTGTATACTGAGTTACGCTCATAGTGAGAGTTTGAGTGAGTCCGATGTGCGTGCACACACACATGAGCGGTGAACGTATGTTTCAAATATCTGATCATTGTTAGCAGGGGTTGGTGTCACTCAGCAGGAAGTCTTCAGGGGGGAATGAGCTCCGACTATCTCTCCTGTGCAGCACAGAAAAAGAAACGGCTTCAACCACTCCCTATGTTTCTTTGACTTTCCTTTCTGCTCACACTAGCCCACCCGTCCAATTATATCTCATTGTGGCTAAGCATTCGTATCCCTCTCAATCCTCTCTCATTCATGGATTTCATTTCCCCACACCTTCCTCTTCCTCTCTTTAATGTTTCCATCCTTGTTATTCCACCTACCTCTTCTCTGGCTGTTTTCAAAGCTGGCTTTATTCCTCTCTATAGCTCTAGACATGCGAGAGACCACCTGCAGCAGAGCAGGTGAAGCTTTTGTGCTGACAATTCAACATGTGAAATCCACACAATGTTTTTTTTCCCCTATACGTGTGCGTGTGTGTATTTTGGAGTTATACTTGCAAAATGACTTCGACCACTGCTAGAAATGACTAAAAACTCACTGGAGAATAAGCTTCTAATATTCAGCTCCATGGCTCAGGAGAAAATCATACAATAGCGAGAATTGTTTAACTATCCTGAGCATGGGTAAAGATTTTCGGTCCTCTAGGGAAGGAGAGATGCTTGCACAAGCAGATTTACTGCTCCGTATTGACTCAAGACTTGAGAACCAGCCTCTGCCGCAATAAAACGAGAGGGAGGGAATCTTATCCAGCCAAATTTAAATTAAATGTAGATAGAGGTCACGTTTGCTAAAAAAAAAGAAAAAAAAAGAATGTAATGGAGAATTTTTTTTCATATCTGTGAGGACCTTTTTTTTCCTTTTTTTTTAAACGCTCACTTGACATCACTGTCTGACAATTCTTTTTTTATTTTCAATACCAGACTGTATCAAACGACAGTGGTTTGATGTTTAAATGAGGTTACAGATCAAGCTACTGAACTAGAAACACGTTCTGCCTCTGCAATTGTTTTGTTCTGCAACTCCACACAGTGTGTGAAAAAACATTGTTTGCTAAAAAAAAATAACCTGCATGATGCTACGGCTCAAAATTTTTCTATTAAATGGAAAACAAAAGCTGTGTGCATCCCTAGTTAATTCCTAATCCAGTGAAAACGGACAGTAATGCAGCTAAACAGCATTTAGCAGCGCTAGTTCATGAAGTCAGCGGTCAAAATACACACACACACACACATACACACACACAGATGCATGACACACAAATTAACTTCACAGACAAGCTGTACATTACGTGAAAATCAAGAACATTCAACATTTTTATCACTTCAAAAAAGAATTGGGTTCTCACATGCTTGTAGACATTAAAATATCTTTAATTGAATTGTATGAGAGTCGTTTGATTTAGGAAGTGTCTAATTGCATACACATTAAATTAAAATTTTTGTAAAAATACATTAGACTTTTGTATAACTGTAAAATGAGTAAGTTTACTTTTTGTAAAACACACTTTCCTTTCACTATATTGTTTTTGAAGCACACAAAGCCGTTTCCTTTAACTATTTTTTATTTTTTTGGAGCATAGACTGCAATCTGAGATGAGACACAGGTGTGGAATCCGACACGAAAGAACGAAGACAAAAAAAAAAAAAAGAAGAAACAAATCTTATTACAATTCACAATCTACAAGATGTGACGTGCCGTGTGTGGCTACCATTTCAGCAGGTGAATAAAAGCAAAGAATAGCAAAAGGAATAACGAATGGGATCCTGTAGAATCCCTGAGGGTGTGATAACTCCTTCTGAATCTGTCTGTATTATTTGGAAGTGAGTCATACTAAATTTGATAGATGGGAACAAGTCTGCGTTTCATTTTTTTTTTTAACTCTCACAGCATCCGACTTCAGGGGAAAAAAAATCTGAAATCGCTGTAACAAAATAGCAATATTAAAATCGAAACAAACCCCAGCTAGCGCCTCAAATTCAACGAGCCCAATATGACAGATATTTGAGAGACGTTTCTCACAGCTAATCAATTACGGGTGTACACAAAAACAAGCCCTGACATCTTGTCGATGACATCTGTTTAAAATCAGATGAGGAATTATGAGGACGCTCAAACACGCAAGCATTTACAGGATGAATTCTTAAATACGCCTTATTTGTATGCACAGACACACATGTACACACAGTGAACGGCGCTGGGACAGCAGAGGCCCGGACAGCTGGTGTTGTGTGTGTGTTTGCCGGGACAGCGACTGTTAAGGTGATGAGTGAGGAGCGATTTGGTAGCAGCATGAGGCAGGTTATCTCTCAACAGCCTTATCATTCTTTATATCTGAGCAATAACACACCGTCTAGAGGAAAGCAGCAGCCTGCCATCACACACGCCGCCCATAGTAAAACACACATGCGGCCAAAAACAATCACCGCAGCCCCTCATGTGCCACACAATTTCCAAGCACCTTCAGAAAAGTCAGCCAGTCCCCATTTACTAGAACGGACTAATTCAGTGACATCTGTCTACATTCGGCCAGTGAGTAGCTCACAAAAAGCAGACAGAGACAGATTCACACAACTTCTGAAACAGAGAGCATTCAATGTAATTAAACAAGAAGGACGTCAATACAGCTGATTCGGTTAAACTAAATTACAGTCCTGGGTTTTTGAAAACCTTTCGACAAAATGGAGTGAATTCTTGAAAGAAAAAACACAATTTGAATTGAGGAAGTGATGTGTGATCGACTCTGGATACAAATGGGGTGTTATATATATATACTGTATATATATATATATATATATATATATATATATATATATATATATATAAACATAAAAATAAAAGAATAAAAAAGACTTGTTTTATAAAAAATATGTAAAGAAATTAATTAACACTTACAGACGCTTACTGTATATGATAAAAATTAAAATAACAAAGATACAAGCAAGAAAGTTTGTATAGTGCATGGAATAACTATAGTATTAAAGCAAAATTGACACTGCAAAAACTCACAGCATGAATGAAAAGACGGGAACAGAGAAGGATGACCCCTGCCGAGGGCTTTGAGGGAGGAGGGATATGAGGAGGAGGGGGTGAACACAATGCTAGCACGTGTCACCCACAAGTAGCAGAAGAAGAAGAAGAAGAAGAAGAAGAAGAGGAAGTAAGAGCGAGCGCAAGACAGAGGCATTGGGATTGCCTTACCTCGGGTAGGTAGAGGAACGCAGGGGGACACTGGAGAGAGTGAGTTAGCATCCCTGAGCCGGAGAGCAGAAGACAGCCTGTGTTGGCCATTGAGCACAGCATGTGGTAGCGGGACGTTTTGCGCATTAAGCTGGGAGATCCTCTCTCTCTCTCTCTCTCTCTGAAACCCTCACTCTGTCTCTATTCCTTTTTCTTCTTTGTTTTGTGCAGAAGTCTTTGTGATTCTATCTGCTTCTCTTTTTTTTGCTGTTTCTTTTTCTCAGCTGTTCTGGAGGTGGGCTGAATGCGGGCTTGCGAGTCGTCTGAATGGTCCTGGGCCCTCTGTCATCAAGGCTCAGCTGCGCACTTTCACTTACACTCTTACACACGCACACACACACACACACACACACACATACGGAAGCCAATGTGAGCCCTCGGAGAGAAAAGGGGAGGTTCTGCCAGAGAGAGAGAGAGCAGGAGGAGGAGGAGGAAGGGAGAGATGCTGAGAGGGAGGAGGCAGGAGTTCCCGGGGGTATTCAAAGATCAAACAGACCCACTGTAGAAAATGAAGGGAATGTATAATGACATCACAACAGCTGATCTCGGCCATTAATTGCAGATCTCCGCAGCCACGCGCGAGACAGCTCGCAAAACATTTGATTTGCTTTTGATTATCTTTTCATTAATTATTCACTTTAATCATCAGACTTCCTGTAAGGAATAAAGGAAATGACACCTGAATATACGATTTTTGTTTAAAGGGATTTATTAGTAACAATTCTAAATTAACAATTACTCAATAACTCAAGGTGATCAAAGGTGATGGCCACCGAAGCCAGAGTCTTGTTCCAAGGTTGGGGAGAGTGAGATAGCCCTAAGCTGGACTGGAATATGTGTTGGGTTCATTTAGGGTCTTTGGGGGGTTGATCTATTTCCCTTTGGATGCAGACACACCAGATGTGCCCCCATTATGGGGGAACAAACCCCCACCGATGCAACGCACTACAGCCGCCAAAAACAACCACGCAACCCATCCACAACGTCCTTTAGTGGACCTTTATTTGCTTTTCTTTTGTTATATATAGTGTTTGGAATGATGTACAACAGAGGGGGGAAAAATATTTAGCTTTTTCAGCGAAAGGAGGAACAGACGAACACAGCTTTAATTCACTTTTGATTATTGTTTTGATTTTAACATAAAAAAACTCTGACCTTACTTTGAATCCTGATTTATTGATCTCTCAGGTAAGAGATATAATGTGTGGTTTGTACAGTAAGGCCCAATCCCAATTCTATTTTATACCCCTTACCCTTCCCCTCTGCCTACCCCTTCCCCTTGTCCCTTGAAACAGAGTATCAAGGGGTAGGGGTGAAAATATTCCCCTAAGAATTGGGACACCACTACTATACGTCACACGTCATCATACGTCGTCTAGCTCCTACAATACACACACATACTGGTGTGCTGTGTGCATTAGAGCCTTTAATTACCGTTCTATATTAATGCGCTCCTTACTGACACACACACACACACACACACACACACACACACTCAGATATAGCGCAGCTCACACATCCAGGAGCAAAGAAATTTGTCAACGCTGCCCCATGACTTTTATTAATAACAGTTTAAATACTGAATTGCTACATTATATTTTCCAGAAACGAGACGATAAAATCGCTGTTTTTGAAGTAAACTCACTCTAAAAAGAGAAACACACAGATGAGCATACACGCAACTTTCATCTCTCTCTCTCTC
>NW_015505215.1:3521838-3524052 GCF_001515645.1 Sinocyclocheilus grahami | reverse complement strand
TAGTTAGCAAATATTAGCGATTTTTTGCAAACATTTCATTGAGTAACATGACCGTAAATATGAACTCACGATTGAATGTAATATAAAACAAATGATTACTTTTCGTTAAAATCTTTATTAATGTCAAAAATGCTTACATTTATTTGTCTTTTTGTTCGCTCGGGCAGCCATGTTGCCCCTGAAGCCGGTTTACACTGAGATAATTCATACCCCTTAGTTTGAAGTGTGGTCCTGAAAAATGTTCGTTTGAAGGGCTATCTGGCCCTTCCCCTACCCCTACCCTTCCATCCAAAAGAGAATCGAGACACCCCTACCCCTTCACGTGAACGCGCGAAACGGAGGGGTAAGGAGAAGGGCTAAGGGGTAGAATTGGGATTGGGCCTAAGTCTGCTTTATGGTTTTCTTAGTAATTAAATTGTAAATTATGGTCCAAGCGCTGTAAATTTCGGTTGAAAGTGAAACTTTTCAGAGCACAAATAACTGAATATGATTTAACATAGAATCAATTTACTAAATGTTATTTAATAAAATGACTAAAAACACAAAATAAAAGAGTTTTGTATATAGTAGGGTTGGGCGATGTAAACAAAATTGGCATCGGACGATGTCTACAGTGAAACATCTCGATGGATGATGACATTGGCGGCGCGGGGGGATGTTCGCGTTGGAGTTAGGGGGTGTGTCCGTCAATCCATATAAGGCACGGAAAACAAATAGCTATTCCTAACACAGTGTCTAGACCGGACGCGAGCGGCACAGCGCGACAAAATACTATAGAACCACTGATCTATAATAGAGTTTCATTATATATAGATCAGTGTATATGCTATAGGGAAATAACGAGAAGAATAACACCGTGCAGGAAACGGTAAAATTGTTTGCACTACAAACCATTGTGTTCATACAGTAATTAAGATAATACATTAAAATAATATGGTAAGACACAACAATTTTCAATATCAAGCAGCAAAACAAACTGTTTTGTACAGCTAAAAGTAGCTGGACGCGGATGAGACCGTAAGCCAGAACCACAGAATTTACAAATGGCCTCACCCATTTTTACAGCAAGAAAACGGTGGATAGAACTCATTATAATCAGTCATGCTGTCTACACTGGATGCGGCGCGGCGCGACACAACAAATCCCCGACAGTAAAACTGCTGCTTCTATTTATGACATGCTGACACAAATTTCAAATGATTTTCATCGCTTTGTGACGTCCAGTGTAGACAGAATTTAGCTGATGCGGCGCGACACGACACGACAACTGTCGCGGTGTAACGGTTGCCTGTTACATTACAGTACATAAAATTCCACTTACCACATAAACAGAGTAAGGAGAGATGAGCGAGGATGATGGCGAATGATTTGCAGATCCTCAGCACCACTGACAAACATCTAATCTTGTAAAATGTTTGGTAAGTACTGCTTAACAGAGTACGTGTGATCGCGAATCTCTAAAGTGAAAGTGAAACTAAAAAGCGATCGTGCATTCAAAAGCGCAGTTTCAATGCCAGGTATAATAGTGGCTCCCTGATGCCCGAAATATATACAGTATCTCACAGAAGTGAGTACACCCCTCACATTTTTGTAAATATTTCATTATATCTTTTCATGTGACAACACTGAAGAAATGACACTTTGCTACAATGTAAAGTAGTGAGTGTACAGCTTGTATAACAGTGTAAATTTGCTGTCCCCTCAAAATAACTCAACACACAGCCATTAATGTCTAACCCACAAAAGTGAGTACACCCCTAAGTGAAAATGTCCAAATTGGGCCCAATTAGTCATTTTCTCTCCCTGGTGTCATGTGACTCATTAGTGTTACAAGGTCTCAGGTGTGAATGGGGAGCAGGTGTGTAAAATATTGTGTTAAAAGTTATCGCTCTCACTCTCTCATACTGGTCACTGGAAGTTCAACATGGCACCTCATGGCAAAGAACTCTCTGAGAATCTGAAAAAAAGAATGGTTGCTCTACGTAAAGATGGCGTAGGCTATAAGAAGTTTGCCAAGACCCTGAAACTGAGCTGCAGCACGGTGGCCAAGACCATACAGTGGTTTAACAGGACAGGTTCATTTGGTTCAGATGGTGTCAAGCGTGTGTGGCGGCAACCAGGTGAGGAGTATTCCAACGCAGGGCAGTATTCCAACATGATAACGACCCCAAACACACCTCCAAGACGACCACTGCCTTGCTAAAGAAGCTGAGG
>NW_015505215.1:3456993-3506458 GCF_001515645.1 Sinocyclocheilus grahami | reverse complement strand
CAGTGATCAGCCGTAAAACAGTGATTCTGTCCTAATTCCCTTGCATATTAATGGTGGAGTTCCCTTTAAAATCTTAAATGATTCCCTTTGAGCTAAATTATTGACCTGTTTCCCTTACAATATACACTGCGTTTTCTTTCCGAACACGGTATTGGGATGCGGCGGATTGCGGGGGGTATGGGGGGGGAGGATCACGATGCCGGCTCAACATCATGATGTCTATCAGCCATTGGCGGTGGACGATGGCATTGTCTATCGGCTCAACCCTAGAATATAGTGTAAAATTATAGCAACAACAACAAATAATAATAATAATAATAACATTAATAATTTTCATAACTAAACATCAGATTTTAATGTAATTATTTCTATAAGCCAATGTGTCAGCTTCATCCCTCTCCATAAAAGAAACCATTACAATGACACAAAGCAATCTTTTATTCAATTTATGCCCACCTAACAGTTCACACAATTTGCAAAAATGCTTTTATTCAATCAGATAAGAGCTATTTAAGAGATTAACAGGATTTTTTGACAGTTGTTTGCTGACAAATCATCGTAGTCTGCAAATAACATTTCAGTCTGCACAAATAATATAACATTTTGGGAACTAAACATCAACAAATGTTAAACTTTAATTTAATTTCTTTAATAATACGCTAAATTGCAAGCCATCATGCCAACTTCACCTCTCTCCACAAAAGAAACAATTATACAATTACAATTATACAAACCAATTTTTAATTAAATTAATTAAAAATTGGTTTGTATAATTGTAATTGTATAATTATACAAACCAATTTTTAATTAAATTAATTTCCACCTAACAGTTCACATAATTTGCCAAAATCTTATTTTAATGAAGTATGAGGTATTTGAGACATTACGTTTTTTATTATTATTTGAGAGCCATTTTCTGACAAATCATTATAGCCAGCAAATGTTGGTTCAATCTTTTCAAAAGATACAATTTTATCAAGTGAGTAAAGTGGTTATTAAAAATGCCTGTCCGATCTGATAAAAACGTGCTTGAAGTATATCTATATCCTGGTGTGTAAGCAAACTTGAGCGTATCATCATTTAATACTGATGCAAAGTCTGAGATATTAAGCTCTTCTCTAAAGACTCTTACTATAAATCGCTTGTAATGTAAGCACGCAGTGGACACAGTCATATTTACCACAGAAAGTGCTAGCATGGGTGGAAGTGTGCACAGTCTTATGTAAACAAACCTGTATACCAATTAAATATGATATAAAATATGTATAGTTTCACCAACATTTTGCAAATTTAAGGTGCAGAAACAAATCTTTGCGGCTCCTTTTCATTCTGCTCTTTTGTCTTAGTGTGCTGTCACTATCCTGTTAACAGTGCTAATAGAAACTGATGAGACGTTAGCTTTAATGAGCTGGGTGAGCAAAAGAAATAAAGATGAGTTCAATAGACAGTCATTTTCACTAAAGCTAACTCTGACCATAATACCAGTGGACAACCTCAAACACTCATTAGTATTAAAGGTCTCTATGTCCATTTCCAGTCCACACTCATAATGGTCAAGTACTACAGTGCACTAAAGGAGAGATTACAGTCTAATACAGCATTACAATAAGAGAAACTGACAGCAATATATAAAACTCAAATAAAACCTTGACAGAATCTAAACTGTTGCTCACCTTGTGAAATTATGATTTTAATTTTTTTTTTACATGCTGCATGACTGAAAAATACATTGCAATATTCTCAAACAAAAAACACACTGCTGAATTGAGCTCCATACATGATGGATACACATACTCAAGAAAACTGAAGTAAAACCTGAATATGTTATAGCATGGATTTTTCACACTGCCGTTTCTACAAGCTCCATTTGCAGCTGTATAGACACTCAATCAGCGGGGACAACTGTAAGATCCCTGTTGGCACAGAAACATCAGTGCGGATGAGCGTAATGACATAAGATTTCAGACAGTATCAATCAAACCACACACCGCTACTTCAAAGCTATTCAGGTGCTGTGACTACTGTAAAACACACCCTCCACCAGTTACAACAAATCACTTGCAATCACAGAAAGTAGATTGTGGATGTGAGCCAGGATGGGTTATGCGTTCCGATTTGCTTTCCTCTTATTTATGAATCCATACATCCCACAGGAAATAAAAACACACAAATGACAACTCTTTAAAGGGATATTTCACCCAAAAATGAATTCTGTCATCATCTACTCACCCTCAAACCTATATATTCCAAACAAATTTGGACCCCAGTGGCTTTCATTGTATGGACCAAAAAAACAACAACACAAAAAAAAAAAAAAATTAAAAATAAAAAAAAATATATATATATATATATATTGTGCTCCACAGAAGAAATAGTCATTTTCACTTTTGGGTGAACTAACCCTTTCATTTTTGAACAGCATCAATTTTCAACAATGTCTCAATGAGCCACAATTCAAAAGTCTGCAACAAAAGTCTTAGATTTCAACATAAAACATTTCTCATCAATGAAATCTATGACACATTTTCAAACATTTCTCATGAAATTCATCCAAGAACAAATTATCTGAGATGTTCAACCATATGCATACTATCACAGCTCGTCTTTTACTGTCTGACAACAATTGTCTCCTTTGCTTCTGATTTTATTTCTTTTCATAAAAAACATCAAAATCAAAGCTGACATTCAATCAAATCAAACATAACCAATATTTCCAAGTCTCCTGAGCTATAAAAGAGCAACCCCTGAGCAATAAAGCCTCCCCCTGAGATGCATTTTGGCGCATATCCTAAGATAAAATCTTCATAATCAATTATTTAGCATACATATATGTCGATCAATGGCATATGTTGGTCATATCCTTGCAATTTTCATGTTCTCCTGTGCAAATGAGGACAGAGGAATTTTATCATGTCTGTCATGTCATTTATCATCTCTGTAAAGATGCCTCTTCGAAGTTCACAGGGAAGTCTGAGATTTTTCCAACTTTTTTTCCCCCCAACTCATCCTTATGAGAACTTAAATGCCCTGTGACATTGAGAACTTCAAAGCGGCACTGCTGAAACTTCAAAGATGGTTTGAACTCTTTTTTCAGCCTCCCCATGACAGAGAACGTCTTGTTTATTGACACAATGCAAAAAGCCCAGCACGAAAGATGGGGTTGGGGGGTGTGGGGCGGCATCGGGGCAAGAAGGTGGTACTGCATACAGTGTCGAGGGATGGGGGAATGAGAGTGGGAGGTGGAAGAGCATGTCTGATGCATTCAAAACACAAACGGTCATGAAAAGCTATCAAGTCCCAGTGAGCTCCGGACGCACGTAAAACAAGCGCATGCAAAAAATCCAGTAGTTGTCTATTGGAAAGTGACTTTCACATGAGACGTCTCTGGCTGGTAAAGCCGCTGTTTGAAACGGGGAATCAAAAGGGTTGAATCCTGACAGGGGGCTGCCACATTAGGCATTCTTCTACCCTCGTCCGCTAAAGTGCTTATCCTTTGCAAAGTGGAACAATAGCAAAGAAGAAAGTCAAATGTGTCTCCTCAGTCTTGAGGTGATTGCACATCTTACATTTCTTACAAAATGCTGTCAGGTTTTAACACAGATTACAGTGTGTCCACGTTCAAATGTGTAATCACCCATCAATAACCCCGCTCTGACACAACAAATGTCCCCTATATCATCCATGGAAGCTGTAAATAAAAAAAGAAAAAAAAGAAAAAGGAAAACACCTACACACAGTAAAAATAAAAAATAAAATAAAAAATACAGGTCTTTTACCTGTATTTTCAGTTTGGCACTTTACTCAATTGTGTTTTAAAGATAACAGAAATTAAAATTAATGGATAATGTCCTGGCAGAATATTACCAGTACAGTTGTTTTTTTTTTATATAAATGTATTATTATTTTAAAATCGCAATATCATAATAATCTGAAGAACCTGTGTGATAGATGCCACCTTCATTTTAAAGAGTGAAATAAGGATATATTTGGACAAATCCTCTATTGGGGGCTCTTTAATTATTCAACAATAATTACTTAATTACTTGGAATTCTTAAAAATGAAAAGTGATTGAAGAATTGTGATATATATATATATATATATAATATACACAGATAGATAGATAGATAGATAGATAGATGAATGCTGTGAATTATACATGGCATTGTATCATGTTATATTTTTGACGGAAATGTCCGTAACTTAACAGAAAAGGTATTGGTAATTTTCTGCTAGGAAAAAATTAAATCTATCCTTAAAAACATTTAAAAAATGCATTAGTTTAAAATGATTCTAAAACACAGGAAAGTTCCCCTAATTGAAGAATCACTCAATGACATGATGTAAAAGAACAGCTGAATCAGTAGTTTCAACCAGTTCACTGAAACTGTTTAAAAGCAGTGATTCACAGAAATGAGTCAGACTTCCCATTACTAGTAGGAAACACAGAATCCTGTTCATTCATGTTTGTGTATCCAAAGGAATTTAAGCTCGGTTTAAAACAAGCAAAACATCATGAATCAGTTTCGTAGTTCCACCATTTTTCCCTTTCTTACTTCATTGAGTTTTAATTGCAGCCAGTTCACATGGAGGTCATGAGCATTGCATAAGGCAATGGCTGTCCAACCACATTACCTGCAACAGTCCAAACTAAACTGAAAATCTTGCAGGGTCGCACTAATCTGCCGTTTCACTGCAACATGAAAAAGCACCGTGTATTGCACTGGGGGAAGTTTCATCATATACAACAAACCATTATATAGCTGTTGCTTATGACTACCTGAGGCTCGCTAGTCAAGACTGCTGGGTACTTATTGTCTCACATCTTGGTGAACAGCAGTGGGGGTCCACAATGAATAAACCTCTGGCATGATGATTGAGAGCATGTGCTTATTTTTTCATTTCACTGCAAGAAATTGAATTTGACTTCACACTGCGCCATATTGCATTAGCTCAAAGGGTAACTTGTGATTACCCAGAGTACAATGGGTTTATTAGGGCATAATTGAAAATATAATTGTAAGTAAATTAGCTCACTATTGTGCGAGTGTATTTTGAAGTGATTAGAGCTGAGAGGGGCTGTGCAATGAGTCAAAATGAAGGAGCTAATTATTGATTTGGGAAACCTGGACGGCATTTGGCACTTCCGATGTGAACCTGGGAAGCAGGAAAAAAAAAAAAAAAAAGGAAAAACTATTGTTTTGTTTATTTTTGTTTTGTTAAATGGTTTTGTTTCTCTCTGTGAAGTAGCAATAAGCATCATCAAATTAGACAGAATATTTACAGTAACACTTTTCAATAAGGTCCTGTAAGGTCAACAGCTAATATGAGATAACACTGAACAATACTTTGACAGCATTTATTAATCTTAACTAATGGTTGGGGCTGGCAAGATTTTTTTTATAGTCTCTTATGCTCACCAAGGCTGCATTTATTTGATAAAAGAAAAAAAAAGAAAAAGAAAAAGGCAAGGTAATATTGTAAAATCTTTTTACAATTTAACCCTTAAATGCAGAAATGTTTCACCAATCATTATTACATATTCGGGTCTTTAGCGACCCGGACCTATATATCCAGCACGGATGGATCTCTAACTGCTGCAATAGCAAAAAACTCTCTTGATATTTTAAGAATAATTACAGAAGAATGAAATAAAGCATATTTCGTTACCTTTTGAAACTGAAAAGGGTTCAATTTGAGCAGATGATTTTACCATCGCTGTCATCTCCAGAGCGCACTTCGACAGTGAGATATGTAAATATAGTTGCGCAGGAAAAAATACTTACACATTTACATACTTCGGGTCTCTAGCAACCCTATACACTTTTTACAAAAGAAATTAATCAGAAAACTGGCATTATTTTATATTTTTCAATTTTTTTCTGGTTATATTGTTTATAATTAATAGATTGAGGAATACTAAGAAAGTTGATGTCTAACTTAAAAAAATGAAGGAGGGAGAGGGTAGAGAATGATGTCCCGGTCGCTAAAGACCCGAGGTATGCATTTAATTGTTAAATTGTGATCTATTTTAATATACTTAAAAAGTGATGGCAAAGCTAAATTTTCAGCAGCCATTATTTCAGTATTTAATGCCACATGTTTCTTACAGTTGAAAATGGTTTTGCTGCATAAAACCTTTGGTAGGGAACCATCATACATTTCTTTTTTGATGAATTTGTTGATGAATAGAAAGTTCAAAGGAAGAACATTTATTTGAATTTTTTAATGTGACAATGTAAAACTCTTCAATTTAATGCATCCTTACTGAATAGTAAAGGTATTCACTGATTAATTTTTTTCCTGAATGAATAAATTAATGAATGAATAAATACCCCATACTATTGAATGGTAGTGTATAGAAATACATTGCATATCTTTGTATAAGATTACTCTGTGAAGGACAGGTTTTCACATTCAGCCAACCACAGAAACCAGTTTTATTGCAATGCCATCTACTGTATTATAGGAAAGGTCGAACCTCAGAGAGTGTCTACATTTTAAATACCATAGAATGATCACAGAATGAGCTAGAGCATGTAACGTGTCCCTCAGGCATTAATCTCAATGTAAAGGTGTGAAGTTTCCAGGTTTAAGTCTCCAGCACTACCAGAATAGAATTAGGTGACAATAGAGCACCCGAGGGACAGGGCAGTAAGGGAGAGCCAACCCAGGGTGAATTACTCTAATATCTCTACATAATATAGTTTCCCACAATGCTCTCTGTCACCCCCTCACCTGAAATATTGGTGTGGCTTGCTGTTGGCGATGGGGCTGCAAAATCCAAGAGTAGCACCCATTAACAGAGTCCATGGCACACGGCACTATTTCTCATCTCTCTCTTTCCCTCTCTCTCTCTCTCTTCCACATTGCCTTACAGGCCCGGGGGCCTACCGACCCTTTTAATGTTGAGCAAATCTGTTCAAAGTTCATCCATCATTCGGGCAGTGCACTGAGACAGCGCTCCATCGGCCTCCTCTGCTGCTCCATCATACTCTCCATCACACAGTCTTTTCTTTTCTCCTCGCCCTCCAAAAAAAAAAAACTTCAGAGACTCTGCATGCCTTTGAGGTGAGGAGAGAGAACGGCGAACAGCACAGCCTATGTATGTGTACAATATCTTAACACCAAGAGTCTAAAGCGACTACACCACCTCGGGATTCGTTTTGAAGATGTACAGTAGAGTCTTCTGACGTCATGTGGAAATGCAATTCACCAAAGCAATCTGGCCTGTTCTGGTTTACTTCTCTCTGACACCGAGGTACAATATATGCCTGATGAAATTTAAGCTCACCTCCACCAGCATTTGCATTTCTGTGGAACAAATGTGTGTGATTTATTGAGGCTGTGGCACACCGAGGGAAACTCGCTAGGCAGAAACGGCACTTTACCATATATGCAACCTGCTCCGGAGTGGATGTTTCAATTGCAAGATCGCAGAGGGAAAACCCCCCGCTTTGGTTAAATTGTCAACACATCTCAAGATGATTGCTAAGTGCACCCAAGAGTATTATAGCGCTTGCATCAGTGCCTTACAATTTTTATGTTATTCAAACAATTTCTTAAATTATATTCACATAGTATCTGATTTTATTTTTATGTATTCATTTTTTTTCAGATATGGCTTAAACATGTTTGAAGAATATAATATTCATCTTCTACTCTGATCAACTATACTGACCAACCGTTTTGGCATAAGGACATAAATGACAAACCCAAAATTAAAAGGTTGCTGCTCATGTGTCTTTCTGATTAGATACATAATCAACACATGCTTACAAAGCTGACACTTAAAAGTTTACTGGTCAAGACTCAGAATTACTCAGACTGTTCAAAGAAAAAAAAAAATGATTGAAAATAAAATGCCAAAATATTGGTGAAATAATGCCCCGTTTTCATTCAGTGTAACAGATATATTTAACAATTAAAGAACACACTTATTCTGACATGTATTTATTAAAATTTATAAAAATAAGTGATTGTACCAAATTTTATTAAATTCTGAATGGTTAAAAACTTCTTAATAAAGGATAGTGGTAAAGATTGGTAAAAATTTTAAATTACAATTAATTAGTGTTTTGGGGCTGAAATGTGATCTTTAATGTCCTTTTGATGTAACTATTACTGAATAATCTTTTTTTCTGTAAAGCATAGCAAAAATGTATGATAGCCACCATTTTTCGCTCAGAAAAAAAATCAAACAGAACAAACAAACCCTTGACGATGCATATGCATCAATCTTGAAACATGGATTTTTAAAACATGAATCATCGATTTCAGACAGTAATCGATTTAAAACGCTAAGAATCGAATTAATCGCGATTTCTATTGTTTTCAAAATATATACACATTAAATTACTACAAGCACGAATTAATGGAGACCTTGGCTTGAACAGTGTTCGTGCCCTCGCATCTCTCCTTCTCGCGCTCAACTATTTACCGCCTGTGACTTTCACAGGATTGCACTCGCGCTCTGTTCGTCTCACTGACACATTTTTTGAGCAACTGATGTGTGATCTCTCCTTAGTACTCGTGGCCAGTAATGCTAAAGTGAAGTCGTTTTTTTTCCTGTAGTTTTTCAATGGCTCTCGGTCATACCAACGACATTACCTGAGCAGTCAAAGGCTGCACATTTATTGCATGGACGGAGCAAAAATGTAACTGTCTAAAGCATACGCTCAGTTCCATTGAATGATAAACGTGTTTTAACAATGTCGTTAAACCGAATGTACGAAGGAAACTGTTAAAATAACCACAGCATTAACAACAACCTTGAAATAAGAGGTTTATCTGTTAATCAGATGCCTGAAAGTAGCGTTCGTTGCTATAGCAAACAGACATCGGGAGCGTTTTCTTTCAGAATCATCAATCGCCGATTGAGAGGAAAAGTTAAATACTATAGCATTTTATTTTATGAAAATGAGATAAAGAAGTTTTCGCACTGAAAGAGAAGTGATCTGGCGCTCAAAGAACAAGATGTGCCAGGAAATGTCTAATATGGACAAAGGCATCTATCGCTGCAGCTAAGCTGAATAAAAAGCAGAATGAACTGGTGAAACGTTAAGACAATAAACACAATAAATAAATAAAATGTATGAATGATGCAGTGCTAATTGACATATCATTTATTACAGTACAGAAACTATAAAGTATATTTTCTACCTTATTCTGTGCAGAAAATTGAAATAATTGTTTGTTGTATATAAAACAATCATAACATTTTAGATTACAAATGATTGATTATTGTCCAGCAGTGTATTTGGTTTCTTATAGCAAATTCAAAGTAAGAGATAAGAAAAGAATTCTTTGTAAAAAAAATAAAAAATAATAATAATACATACATAAAATTATTGTATTTGACATTTCTGTCACTTCTGAAATGATAGCTACGGCCCTGGAGTGACAAAATATTAGCCTATACATAATACTTTTAAAGCTCTTTTTTAAAATCTTGGCTTACATACATTTCTACATATGTCATGTCATGCCATAGCATCATTAAACTAGCATCTAACAATGGACCAAAGTATTTTTTTCTTTCTTTCTCTAACCTATGGTTCTCTAACCATAAAGGCTGCTGTGTAATTTGCCCCCTGACTAAGTATTTAAAGAATTTAGGGGAAGCATTTAAATAATCCTGTGAATGCACTTAAAGAATGCAGAATTGAATCGTTAATCGAATTTAATTGTGAATCGAATCGTTTTGAATTTGCAAAAATCGTTCTTGAAGCGAATCAAAAACCTATGAATCGTAAATCGAATCGATTCGCTGTCTACCCAAAGATTCACAGCCCTAATATATATATATACTTTATATATATATATATATATATACACACACACACACACACACACACACATATATATATATATATATGGTACAGTCATTTAATTGACGTACATACTTGCCAATTATCTATTTTAATTTAGTTTATATCTGATAGGAAAAAGGGTTACATTTTAATAAAATATGCCTACTGATTTGACCAAGTCAGAGGAACATGTACAGAGAGAAAAGGGTTAAAATAACAGGTTAATTTATATATATTTATTATTAGTTTTTCATGTAGACTCATGTAGACAAATCATGTAGATTTTTCATGTAGACATAGACCATGAATGTTGAAGCTGATCTCTGAGGTTGTAAAAATTATGGAAACTGAGTGAAAAAGAAAGGGAACTGAACAGACAGAGGGTATCAGGTGGAAATGGATAGAGAGAGAGAGAAAGAAAGATGGAGTGAGAGAGGAAGAGCGAGAGCGAGAGAGAGCACCCAGATGGAAACAACGCACCTTGGCCTGCCTGACACAGCCCTATTACCATAAACTTCATTTTTCTCCGTGAACACTCAGTAAATAAGAGCGGGAATAAGTGAACAATCCCATCCGGTGTTTCGAGGAGAAAATGTGAAGAGAGGAGGAGGAGGAGGAGGAGAGGAGGAACGGGGGAGCAGCTGAAGGACTCCGGCACAGAGGAGATGCCTTGTACAATCGAGCAGCTCTATAATATCAATCAAGCATGACGCGTACATTTTCTTTCTTGTGCTCGTGTTGATTTATCCTTAGCTTCGCAGGTAATTCAGCTTCCCTCCAGAGACCACGCACACTCGTTCTGTTCATATACTTCTTTCATATACTTCTTCTCAATTTACATATGAAAAAACAAAAAAGTTTTAGGTTTCAATCGCTTCTCTCACTTCATCGTAGTTTAACAATTCTAAGTTATCTTACAATTGTATGTATTAACAAGTTAAGTGATGTTACATGTGAAGGAAAATAGATTGTTTTCATTGTTTCTTCAAATAGACAACTAAAAAACAACTTTATGACCACAAAGTTATCACAGGGCAGCCAGAGCGAATTTTGACGCTCTCGCCGCCGGCGGTGTGAACGCACAGTAACGGTTGCATCAGCAACAGGCAAGCGGTAAATGTCAATCCTACTATAATGGTTAGTGCTCACTTTCAAATGTCAGAATCAGGTAGGACTACTGGGTGAAGATTGTGTTAACAAAAAAAAAAAAAAAACTGATTAAATCATTAAAATTACGTGGTCACAAATCTGTATGAATATATATATTAAAGGGGTCATTTGATGCTGCTAAAAAGAACATTATTTTGTGTATTTGGTGTAATGAAATGTGTTTATGCAGTTTAAAGTAAAAAAAAACACATTATTTTCCACATACTGTACATTATTGTTTCTCCTCTATGCCCAGCCTTTTTGAAAAACGTCGATTTTTACAAAGCTCATCGGTCTGAAAAGCGAGGTGTGCTGTGATTGGCCAGCTATCCATTGCGTTGCGATTGACCGAATACCTCAAGCGTGTGAAGGAAATGTTACGCCCCTTACCATACTGTTGATGCCGTGTCCAGCCAGAGCGACGAGACAAAAACATTAAAACCCATTACAAACGAGGCATTTGTTGCATCCAGTGGGGACATAATTACTGATTATAATGACTTATACTGTCTTTTTACGCATTGCATTGCGCCTCGTAAACATAAAACCCTGTGCATTTGTGATCGGAGAAATTACAAACGCTACTCTAACGTACACTGCCCAAAACTCGCGTTTGAATCATCAGTGGCAAATCCTTTAAATGAAAATGTACTTACAGTCTGTGAGTCAGAACAGCCGGCATTGTAGTCAACTCTCCCAGGATCAGTAAACAGTCCTCCATAAAATGTGCTGCACACATCTGGATATTTGGGTTAAACTGTTCTGGAACAGTGTTGTAAATACAACTGAACCTCTGATTTGCAGTCGTGTCCTCTTTTGGAAGACCAAACAAAGTAGTTTCGCTTTCACAACGAAAAACACGGCGGCCTAGCATGAGCAGAAGCCGCGGCTTAGCGTGAGCTGAGGCCAGGCTAGAGTGAGCAGAGGCGGCGGGGTCGAGAACGGCGCGCCCGGCGGATTCGACCAAGGAGCGGCAACCACATGTGACAACCCCGGGCTGGACTCCGCTTCGTCAACAGTGAAAGCCGATCCGGTGATCCACAGCACTAAGTTGATGTATTACCTCAGCGACCAGCACAAATCAGCTCTAGGCATGACAAAGCGAATGTCGTCCTCTTTTGGAAGACCAAAGAAAGTAGTTTCGCTTTCACAACGAAACACACAGCGTCTTCACGACATGGCGGCAGCGGCAACAATACTACAGTGAGAATAAAAGTTATGCCTTCTTTCTTTGCGTGAACATTTGTGCGGCGTTATGCAAATCTTCCCACACAGTGAGGCTTCCCTACATGTTAGAACGAGCCGTTTTAGGTAGGCGTGGTTAACTCTTAACTTTTATAAAGAATATCTCTTTGGATTTGAGACTTTAGTCTTTGCAACTTTACAGATTTTCTTTATGCACCAAGAGCTTGTAACACTCCAAAGAGAAAGGAAAAATTTTAATCGCATCATATGACCCCTTTAAAAAAACAACAACTGAATATTGTATTGACATAAACAAACATGCAAAAGCACCAAAAAAGCATCATAAAAGCCATCCATACAATTCTTGAACTATATTAAAAGTCTTATGAAGCTGTATGATAGATCTGTGTGTAAAAAAAAAACGAGTGAGGAGAACTTGAGATTTGGATTAGTCCGATTCACAAATGAAAGATTTTGAGAGAGGTTTTGTGAACTCCAATCACGACAAACCCTCAGAAGCGACGGCGGAGGCATTTGATGCAGTGGAACAGGTGCGGAGGACGAGGCCTCTCTCACAGGAGTGCTAATACCCATTGGCACAGGCTGTGCAGAAGCGGGCCGCACAGCATGGCACTGCGCTCAGCCGCAGCGACGGGGAACAGCTGGTAATGTGGGGTGGGCACACAGGGGGTGGATGTGAGGCTGTTATGGAGGTTGCAGAAGCCGCATTCTGGCCTCCTGCTACATCTGAGCGGGTTCTGAAGTCATCCGGACCAGTGCAGCTGTGTCACCAGCCAACGGCACATTCAGTCTGACAACAAACGCCCCTCCCCCACTTATTCTCTCTCACGCAATCCAAAACCTCTCTGTTCATTTCACTACTTAGTCACTACCCAAACGATACCACAGTAAACACAGTTTAGGCACCATGCCGTACTACTACCTACTTCATTTGAGCCACCACTGGCATTAAAAAAGAAATGGCAAACAAAATCTAAAACCTGCTACTACTGTTTATAGAAATTCCCATTTTATATTATTTTGTATGGTTTTACAGAAGCAACAATAGCTGAAGTAACCAAGGTAACCAACTTTAGTTTTTTTTGTTTTTGTTTTTTTTACTGAGAGGGCAACAGTGGTCGTTTTGGCTCACTTGGGGTCCTAAGTTATATGAGCCAAGACCAAAGGTGGAAAAAAAGTTTTTTATACACCTAGTACTTCCAAACCTTTTCCTTTCTTTTTTCCTGCCTTACTTTCCGTCTTTTCTTATTTCCCTTTTCTCCATGATGCTTCCTTCTCCTTTTCCTTCTTTTCTTGATGCTTGCTTCGCTTTTCCTTTTCTGTCTGTCTTCCTTTTTCCTTGCTGCATGCTTCTCTTTTTCCTTAATGCTTTCATTCCTTTTTCCTTACTTCCTCGCAGCATTCCTTGCCATTTTCCCTTCTCTTCCTGCCTTCCTTCCCTTTACCTTTCTTTCATTTCTGTCTATTTTCCTTTTTTCCTGATGTTTCCTTCCCTTTTCCCTTTCCTTCTAGCCTTCACTTCCTTTTTTCCTTGCCGCATTTCTTACCTTTTCTCTTTTTTTCCTTCCTGCCTTCCTTCCCTCTTTCCCTCCTTTTTACTTTCTTTAATTTCTGACTTTTTTCCTTTTTCCTAAATGTTTCCTTCCTGAATTCATTCCCTTTTTTCCTTCCTTCCTTCCTTCCTTCTTTTTTCCTTGCTGCCTTCCTTGGAAGCAGGAAGCATTGCTTCACCTCTTTCCTTCTTTCTTTCCAGCAATCCTTCCCTTTTTTCTGGTTCAAAGTTTTCTTTCCTTTCTCCCTGTAGTGAGCTTGACAGCCAGTGATCACCATGCATCTTGTATGAAAAAATAAACACAAAATAAATAAATAAATAATAGCAAAAAAGAGTGACATGAAGGAATGCACATGATGTTATGGAACTGAACTGCAAAAAAAGTGACATACACTTTTTTTTTTTACCTACAATAATAGTTTTAAATATAAAAAATGGTGGAGCAAGGTAGAAAACTAATTCATCTGGGGCTGCACACGTCTAGGTACAGATCGACAGTGTGTAGATCTGTTGGAAGACTACCACAGGTTAAAAAAAAGTCATTAAAATGTGTTTTGCGGTAATTGGTTGAGTGGGCCAGGAGCTAGAAATACTCAACACGTGAGGAATGGAGCATGCTGGTCATGTCCTATAGTGTGACATTGGTTAATAAAAATACTCGTGTCACTGCAGGCTACCGGCGATGTGTGTTTCACCCTCCAAAGGTTTAGTGCACCAGCAATTTATCGGCCGTAAGGCAAAAGCCACTCAGTATTACCAGCCTCCCACACCACCTCCCCAGCCTCCCTCTATCTAAATGAATGGCATGCAATCCATCGCTTCGGATCCATTCAATTTCAGAGGGTTTTCAAGCGCAAGTCATTTTCTGCACTTAATATCTCAAATGAATGTTCCAGAGAGAGAGAGGAAGAGAGGGATGGGGGAAAAAAGGATAAAATTTGGAATGTTATGTGAAGATTGACATGACAGATTAATCTTTGATGGTGACAGAACGTATCAAATTACCTCTAGCACACCTGGACACAAAAAAGGCAACGTTTATTGGTTTTGATCACGTCAGGGGTCCACCTCTAAAGACAATTTCACCAGGTTCATGCTAATCCTGCATATCTGGACTGGTTGAGCCCATAATACAAAGATACAATCTCCACACAAGCATAAGACTTAATTACTTCCAGCCAGATGATTATTAAAAACACACTGCCTCTCCTGGATCAGACTTTATCTCATCCGGCTAAAATAGACAGTTGTCATCTCGGGCAAATTATATGAAAATGAGGCGAGATAGCGACTGTTTGATCCGTCTTCCACAAGCTGTTAGAGCAGTAATTCCTGCCCCCCAATGGGGGAAAAAAGGATAAAATTTGGAATGTTATGTGAAGATTGACATGACAGATTAATCTTTGATGGTGACAGAACGTATCAAATTACCTCTAGCACACCTGGACACAAAAAAGGCAACGTTTATTGGTTTTGATCACGTCAGGGGTCCACCTCTAAAGACAATTTCACCAGGTTCATGCTAATCCTGCATATCTGGACTGGTTGAGCCCATAATACAAAGATACAATCTCCACACAAGCATAAGACTTAATTACTTCCAGCCAGATGATTATTAAAAACACACTGCCTCTCCTGGATCAGACTTTATCTCATCCGGCTAAAATAGACAGTTGTCATCTCGGGCAAATTATATGAAAATGAGGCGAGATAGCGAATGTTTGATCCGTCTTCCACAAGCTGTTAGAGCAGTAATTCCTGCCCCCCCAAAAAGGCTTGTTTACCACACATTACAGGAATGAGGAATGAATGGCAAATTAGCTGTGTGAAAAATGAAAATAAGACATTAACAGTGTGAGGATTAGGCACGGCGTATACATATGTATGATTACAAATTAAAGGCTTTTCTGCTTTCCCAGAGTCCCAAATGTAGTTATTTCAATGCATTATGAAATTGAATATTAGTCAGGCACACACACACACACACACACACACATACACAAATGAACACACGCTAAAGTATCACTCCATGACCTCTTGGCGAAGTCCTCTCAGAGTCTTTGTGACAGCGCGAGGGGGACAGAGGGAAGTCTTAAAGGGCGACTTTAAACAGGGTCTTGTAGCTGCATTAGAATTCTAAGTATTTAAGTAGTGATTATAAAGGAGGATCCCGTGAGCCTGATCTCTCTAATCTACAAATGGCTCCTTGCTATTAAACTGCTAATTCTGGGGATTAAGGGATCCCTGAGAACACAATCCCCTTTCCCACATTTTTGTGAGTTTGCTGAAGGTATGGGTTTAAATATTAATGAGCTGGGAAAGGAAAGGTGGTGGGGGGTGGGAGCAGAAATTAGAGATGTGGAATTTCACTGGGAAAAACGTGAGCGCTGTTTTCCTCCCATAACGTGCATTTGTACCACAAGGATGTATGTGTCTGTTAATTAAAGTATCAAACAAAACACTCACTCATATGCGGTTATGAGCACGATTTAACAGTCAAAACACAGAAAACCAAGCACACGCACGTGACGAGCAGAAACACGCCAACAAACGAACTGTGTCCACTGCACCGAGAGCGGTCCTGCCTTGCTGGCAGCTCAGAGAAGCAACAGCATTAAAATTTAAATAGCTAGAATGATGATGGGCCGAATTCTAACAGTTGCAGAGCACAGCAAAATGATTGCTGCTTCTTTCTATTTGTTTCTGGTCAGCTGCTCTATCCCGGGTTGCTGCGGTGGGTCCCTGAACGTACACTGAGGTCTGTCTGCCTCTCCCACACATGCCGAAAAGGTCAGACGTGTTTCAGACTAGCGTCTTTAACTTGGGAACAAGCGCTCGCTGATTTCATGTCCTCTCACTGCCATTTCTAAACAATTGTACGAATTGAATTGGGAAAGAAAGAAAGAAAATAGACTAAGAAAAAGGAAATGAAAATGAAAAATACACATTGTGTCATACTGTCAATGAACTATTGAATAGCACCTCACAACACTGACAACAGCAAACGAAATAAGGACAGCAATAAAAAAAATAAAATAGATTTGCATTTCTTGACGGAAAACCTTGCAAAGCAGGAAAACAATTGCATTAAAATTTTAGGCTTTGCTTCTCTGTAAATGCTGCTTTGCTGTTATAATGACAGTCAGCAAGTGTCTTGTTTTTTGTCGGCTGTGTTTGAGCATCCAACACACAACACAACACAGTATTAACAGTGTAAAGGCGGATAGAGATGGCTAAAAAGAAAAACATTCACAATTCAGTATGCAAATATACTTAAGACCAATCACAATTCAGCAGGCAAATAATATTATGAAGTTTCATTTTAAATCTAAGTAAATACATTAAGTAAATCTAAAGTTTGCAAAATAACAGCTGGAATGATTTATAAAGCAAAGTTAAGCAGTTTGGGCTGAATCCACTGAAGAAAAGTCATTTGCATGGGTAGCTAAAATGTTTAAGGAATATTAATGCAGTTCTGCCTAACAAGCACTGTTAAAAAACGACATATATCTATTTGTTTTAAACATGTTGTGCAGCAAAAACAGGCAATAAATCGCAAGAGAAATATTTCTAATAAAACTGCATTATATATAAACTGTGTTTGGTTGTGTGCAGTGGAAGTTTAAAATTACAAATCACACAGACACACACCTTTGCACAACTCTAAAATACTGTGGTGTTTGTAAGGCAATTCTAATAAGGTAAAACAGCCATTTCCCTGATTGTCTATCACACAATGTCACAAGCAGCGATTCATTCAGAGCCGGCGCTCTTTGAGGTCCCATGATCAAAGGATGACCCCATACAGAGCCGATTCATTAGGACGGCCTCTCCACCTTATCCAGTGTGCCAACACCGCTTCATGTTCTAATACTGAATTTCTATGCGGCTGGCTTTTCCTCATTACAAGTGCTATTATGAGGTATCTTTGCTTTGGAATCCAATTACTACATATGACATTAATTCCGACATAATTACCTGTGAGGTGCAAGCAGGGCACATTGAGGTGAAGTCGAATGAACGGGTGGCGAATGAGGGTTCGTGTCTAATAGGACAATCATTTGGACTAAATCTCATTATTGAATTAATGGAAGACGCTTGTTTTCAATCAGGCAAGAACAACAGGGTACGTGCTTTAATTCAATTAGATGTGCTTATAGGTGAAAAGATCCTCCTCTCAGGAGAGGCTGCACCATTGTGGATCCGCTGAATCAAAGGACTTGTTTTGAGGGATGTTGCACAGTTTTAAAGGCGCTTGGAGAATCCTTAAATCAAACAGTGAAAAAGTGTTTTTCACAGAAGGGAAAGGTGAGGTGCATATAGCCGCATCATTCTGTCAGAGACATGGGGAGGATGGGAACACGGCAGACTGCTTCCATAAAACCAGATCTATTGAGTAATCAATAGATCTCCAGTAGTAAAAGTGCGTTCTGCCTGAATCTGCTTGAAAGTTTTGGGCATTTATGAAAGTTCAAATTGATGTGATGATGACAGATAGGGGAAGAGCAGGTTCTGACTGATCAAAATAGGAACGTGTCTATTTCACGCAATGGTTAAAAAGACAGATCTGACCTGCAAAGTATCAGCGTTAGATCAGAAATGCTGCCGATCAGCAATGATGTGCAATAAACGGTGACTAGCATGTGAGAAAAAACACCTGTCTGTCTATTTAGGCTGTGTTATGACAGGCTGACATTTTCCTCATTTAAGAGATATGTGGGAAAAGAAGGGTTTATTCTGTTTTTTTTAACCTTTTTTAAAACTGACTGCTCAAAATTTAATTTAAGGCCTGAGCGATGTTTAAAACAAAATTTGGAAATGAAACAATGCTTTCCTTTGCACCGAATCCAAAATATCTCACAGTAGGTCAATGTTTTGTTGTTTGGTTGATGGAAAAAAATGAGGGAAAAAAAAATCACGGTGTGAATATTTCAGACTTTATGCCATTAAGTGAAGTTGAATGTGGTGTTGAATATATTTTGCCAAATGAATAAAAATATGACTCCCAGTGGACTCACCACAGCAACGGTGTAGCACGAGATGCTAGTAAGCACAATTTACAATCCAAATAAATCAACAAAAGTAAATAGTGGCTCTGCAAGCTTGTCACTGATCAGCTGCAAACCCTAAGAATTAATTTAAAGGAGAAATGTAAGAGAACGCGTAGAAAGGCTGGTGTAAGACCTACAGGATTCCCATACTTTTTGACTGGTGAATTTGCATTTCTTTTCCATTACTCTACTCTAATACTGGTTTTCTTTTAATATAGAGTATTCAAAAAGAACAACTTCTAGCCTATATAATTTTTAGAGCTAAGCATACCAAGACAAGCAATATTTCACTAATTCCCATGTATTTTCAAAGCCTGAAAATAAATAAATACATTTCCTGATACTGCCTTACAGCTCTCGTCACTAGTCTTGCTCTGTAAAATCCACAAGGCACTCACAGAGCAAGAACAAGATCGTAAGAAACTGATATCCCTGAAAAATATCCTCCAACAATTTGAAACAATTAGTCTAAGCTGAGAAAAAAAAACTTGAAAAAGTTGGCATTGTGTATTTCTCTTTGACCTGTTTCCTTCTGCTCCTTCCTTAAAGCCTCTAGCATCAGCCCTGTTGGTTCCCGCTTGCTTCCTGCTCCCAAAACCAAATGGTAGGACATTTAAAAGGCTTTTAGACAAACATACCCAAACTGAAGGCCTGCAAATAGACCCCATTAGGACAGTGGAGCAGCCAGCTGGAAAAAGAAAACCTCAGTCGGCCTTGCGAGACCTTCTGAGTGTGGTGAACTGGTGAGCTCAGTGGCAAGCACTAAAAGTGACATAGTGGCCTTTCTATTTGCATTTGGCTACATGACAGGGTCTTTTACACTGCTTTGGGTGTTTCTCCGAAGGAATCCAGACATTTGTAACCATAATTTAGAGATTGAAAATCTAAAAGGCATTTTAGATGGAGCTGTTTTCCAACAGCACATGAATCTTACACTAAACAGACACTGTTATCAGTGTTAAAGTTCAACTATTTCCCTAGAATTTACAACTACACTAACATTCAAAAGTTTGGGGACTGTAAGATTTTCAAATGTTTTTGAAATAAGTCTTATATGATGGCAAAGCCATTACTTTCCTTCAGAAATCCTTCTAACATGCTGATTTGGTGATCAAGAAACATTTCTTATAAATATCATCGCTGAACTGACAATGTTGGTTGGAAAATGTCATACTTTTTCTATCAGAATTTTTTGATGAAGAACAGTTTAAAAGAACAGAATGTATTTGAAATAAAAATCTCCCAGTTTAATCATGACACACTAAGAGCAACACTAAATTGTAGCAATGTCGCATTTTCTCCCTGGCTTGGTTTGCTTTCAAAATTGACCAACATTTGTCATAGTGACTTACATCACAGTGACCCGTTGATTGTGTCTCCAAAGATCCATCAAATATATCTATTGAGTTGAATTGCATTCTCACCAAAAGAGTTCCAGAGTTCACTTGATCTAGAGACCATGATTGTTTTGGTGCGAATCCAAGAGTGACTGCCGCTTAATGATCGTTGATATAGCCTACACAAACTAGACAAAGGGAGAAAACACACCAGGTTCTGCGCAATCATTACCATCACTGGAAACAGTTCCGTATTGCAACATAGATCCGAATGAAGATCCAAAAATAAAAATATAGGGTGGGAATTGATTCTATCCTTTGGTTGTTGATTTGATAGAGATGTGGGCGTTTCACACTTTTAAAAAATGAATGCGAGCTTGCAGTCAATTGTGTATAGATGGGGTTTAAAGGGATAGTTTCCACAAAATTCTTAAACCTGTATGAGTTTTCTTTGTTTTATTGAACACCAAATAAGACATTTTGAAGAATGCTGGTAACCAAACAGTTAATGAAAATAGCCAAGAAAGGTGCCATTTTGGGGTGAACTTTCTCTTTAAGTGGACTAAAATAGGGGTGATCCGATTGATCGGCTACCGATCACTAATAATCGCTTTGGGATGTTTGATCAGCGGTCTCTAAAAAGGCCGATCTCAAAAAACCGATCTCAAGCTGATGATGCGCTTGCCGTGAGAGGTTTGGCATGACATGAAGCGGCACCGTCTTAGTCTCTGTCTAATAATTATAATGCTTTAGGTGAGGTACAATTCATATTTCTTCATTACATAACGTATAAAGTAATTTGAAAAAGTTTCTGTGAGACATAATTTCACAAACAGCATGAGTGAATCACCGCGCACGCTCTCTTTCTCTCTCAAAATGCAAATGGCTTCAAATCACATCGCGTCTGTCTAGAAGTGAGCTGCACGCTGCACAGTTGACACAGGAATTTGCACTATCACTTGCACTATCGAGGTAGTGTCGCATCGTCACTAAAGTTTATAAATTGCATTTTATCTTTTTAATTCTTGCCAGTGTTTAAACCATTCAACGCTCGCGCGCTTTCCTGGAGACCGTGTGCTCTCTCGCAGCGCACACACATAATGCCAGGTTCACATTACTTTTTTTGCAGTGTGTATTTTTTCCGCGCTCATGTTAACGGATTAAAGTGTTCACACTGCGGTTGCGGTCTGGCAGTGCGTTTAGGAGCGGTGCATCTGCAGCAGTGCAGAGATCGTTTTCACACCGAGTCTATTTTTGCTGCGCTGCATGCACTGAATTAAAGTAACAGTGAATACACAAAGATGTAGTAATTACACCATAAATGTATACACAGAAATGTAGTAATTACACCATAAATGCACATAATGAAAGTCTACTGTGTTTCATAGTCAACACATAGGCTATGGCTTTTTGGCTAGGTTTAAAGGAAAAGAGCACTTTTAGATAAACAAGGCAATAATTTTAAAGTTCTTAATTAAAGTTCTTTATAAACCACAGGATTGCTTGTAATAAAGATTTAAATGCAAAATAAAAGGCAGTAGAGCTGACTGTTTCTGTCAATGGTAAGTTTTAATTTAGAATGTTTTTGATAACATAAGTAAGAAAAAATGATTTTTCCGTACATTTCTGCCATATGTATATTAACTGACAGTCACCACTGATAAGCTACCACTAAATATTGTAGAAACTTAATTTGCTGTAAAGTTGCTTTGCAACAATTTGTATCGTGAAAAGTGCTATACAAATAAACTTGAATTGAATTGAATTGAAAACTAGTTTAAATGTTTTGCTTTAGCAACTTAATATATAAATCTAGAAGTAAATGCAAAAGTAAAAAGCATTGAATAATTGATTAAAGATTGTATTACTGTACTGTGAAAAAAAGAATCACAATATTGAAAAAGCATTTTAAGTAACAATGTTTGGATTTAAAATCAAAATAATGGATAAATGTTGTGTTTGTGGTAAACAGCCACGGATCAGGAGCAGACTCCTGTGTGAAAGCACAGTCCGTGCTGCTTCTCTACCACACATGGACTACATACGCACTGCAAACAGAGTATGTGTGAACCTCACATACAGCTCACAAAATCAGGCTTGCGCTGTGTAAGATATTGTGCAACAATTACACGATTGTAAAAACAAAAATACAGTGCATGATCAAACATCAAATGTCTAAAAAATGCCCCCCTCCACCCCTAAAAAAAATAAATAAATCCCTCTTTTCATTTTCAAAAATGAAATTCAGGTCCTGAATAAATGTCTAAAAATCTTGATTGGATCATCACAATAAATAATTCTACATGATAAAAAGAAGGCTTTAAAAAGATCGTTATCGGTGATCGGATCGGCAGATACTGCTTTCTGTGATCGGCAATCGGTGATCGGCCTCAAAAATCCTGATCGGAGCACCCCTAGACTAAAATATTGGAAAAGTTGGGCACAGGTCACCAAAGTCTGTCAAGTCTGTCGATTTGACATTTTGATGAAACATTATGAGGCCAAAAAAGAGAAACATACTGTGCATGGATGAATGGTTCATAATAAGATCAAAACATACATTTAGAAAATATATGGTGAACTTCACACTGACTTTAAAAACACTTAGTAAGATTACTTTACAATCAATTTAATCTAAAATTAAATTGAATCCTAAATTATAGGAAAAAGGGAGAAAAAAAAGATAAGCAGCCAGATTGTCACTTCAGAAGATTAGATAATTGTTATATTCATAGCACTTTAATGTGCTATTCAGATTCAGGTGAAGTGTGCACATAACACACACACACACACACACACACACACATGCACACTTGCACACAGGCTGTGAATTAAACATTGAATTTTGAATCGATTTCTTCTCGTAAACTCAGAGATGTGGATTTGGATGGCAATTAAATTACCCCATGACCTTGGTGTTTGTCAAAAAACAGTAGTTAATTCGGCCGGGGATTTTTACGGGGGTGGTGAGAGAAAAACACCGACATCCTGGATTCAGACGGCAATTAAATCACAGACTACCCCCTGTAAATGGTGAAAATCACTTACGCCCCCTGAGAAACAATTACAGTCCGAATAGGGCTCTTGTTGAATAAAATTATAAATTTCTTTATTTTCTTCTTTTCTTCTTCTATATTTAATATACTTATCCCAAACTTTTAAATGGTAGTGCATCATGGTTTCCACAAAAATATTACGCAGCAAAAACTATTTTCAACATTGATAAGAAGAAATGTTTCTTGAGCATCATATTAGAATGATTTCAAAATAAACATGCTCTTATCATGTGACACTAAAAACTGTCATAATGGCAGATGAAAACTCATTTTTTTTAAATAGTAAAAATATTTCACAATAATAGAAGAGTTCTTTCAAAAACATTAAAATATCTTAATTATTCCAAACTTTTGATCGGCAGTGTACTTTCTTCTGAATACAACATAATCAATTTTGAAGAATGTTTCATCTGTTTTTTGTTTTTTTTTTTCTTCAAAAGAAAATAACATTTTCCAAAATATCTTTATTTGTGTTGCACAGAATAAAAAACGCCATACACTAAAAGTTCAGAAATGACAGTGTGTAAATGATGACAACATTTTTATTTCTAGATGAACTATTCCTTTTAGTTTCACTATTATTGTAGGTAAAAAAGTGATAATATTAAACAAACTACACCCTCACTATACTTCTTCCGCTCACATTTACTAGAGGATGTGCCCTCGGAATACGCGATGGCCAACATCCCCCCTAATAAGTCAGCTGTCCACACTTGCTGATTCGGGAACTCTTTGAGTAATTATGCTCATTGTTTTATGTTCATTTCACGGTCAGCCTCTCTCTCAGTGCACTGCTTGGCTCAGTGGCCGGAGGATGCAGGAGCCCTCTGCATGACCTAGCTCCACCGTTCCTGGGCCTGACCACAGTGCTATCGATCCCTAGATCCGAAGCTCTACACGCTGCGTCTGGAGCTGGCGGGATCTGTAGGGGGCCACTGATCTCCTGCACTTCACCTCTCATTCCCACAGACCATTAGAAAGGTGTCAGGCATTAAACTGTGAAGGGGATAATGCCCTAAACTCTCACCTTCAGAAAGAAGGAGAACGGAGGAAGTTGAAAGAGAGAGGAAGATAATGGAGCATCCCTGTAATTACCTTTTTCTTGGGAAACCCTGTGTAAACACAACTAATGCAATAGCAAAAAGTGATAAGCTTGAGCCACCGTGTCCTCTTTCTGTTTCTCCTTCTCTTTCTCTCTACTATCTGCAGAACAGCATGATTCTCTTTGGCTCGCGGATCCCTTTTGTAGTCGGGGGAGAAATCCCTCTCCTGCTCTGCTGTTTAATGGTCTTATCTGCAGCGAGGAGAAGATTAGGTCGTGACGGGCGTGTAAGAGTCAGCATGAGGCGATGGGATTACACACGACGGAGGGAGGAGCTGGGAGGAGCCGCAGGGACCCTTGTGCCGGTAGTGAGGCCCCCAGGGGCTCGCTGAGGTGGATGGGAGGTTCTAGCTGATCCCGATCACCTTACCATGATGCTACTGGTTCACATATTCAATGACAGATGAAAGGGAAGCAAGAGAGTGGCAAGGCCAAAAAGCGCCAAGTTCGTGGATCTGTATTCTGTGTATATTTTCAATGGGAATTAATTTTTTTTCATTTTACTCTCCCTTTTTTAATCCATATGAGACAGTTTAACTACACAGTTGTGTAGCTATACAATGGATCTTTGATGAAAAAATATATACATTTTAAAAACATATTGTGTTTTTATATGTACTATTAGTATTTATTAATATTTTGAATTTTTCAGTTTTCACATTAAAGGTAGTTTAACTTTAGTCATTTTGTGCTTTTTTTATATTTTATTTCAGTTTTAGTTTTAGTAATTTTAGTACTTCAATTTGAACTTAATTTATTTTACTTAGTTGCCAAGGCAACATTTTTTAATGTACATGTTTTGTTCTTTTTTTTTATCAAAGTTTTAGATTTTGTTCCCTAATTGAGATAAAGCTGAATTAATTTTTTTAATAGCTTGAGTTTTAGTTAACAATAACAACACTGTTAAACTTAAAATTAAATTAAAAATTAAAAATAAAAATGTAAAAGTGTTTATTTATTTTAATGACAATAACATTTTAAGTATTCTTTGTAGTCCCATTTAAAGGGATAATCCTTACAAAACCTTTAGGACTATTGTTAAGGCAAATCATAAACAAGTTAAATGCAGAATACACTACTGGAAAACAACTGTCCCACTATCACTCCCATTTATTGTGTAGTTACTGTGATGAAAACTTTCATAAAAACATGCAACACGTTTCAGTTAACCATAATCATACAGTTTTCCTATTTGGCATTTTCAAACTATATACAACGTAAATATCATTGTACTCGAATATGTGATCTATGACTATTTGCAAATTTATTTTTATATTCTAAATATATATCAGTAGGTTATATTCTGGCAGCTTTGATTGGGAGGACCAGTGTCACCCTGTCCCATATTTGGTCTTGCCCCTGGGTGAAAGAAAGAGAGAAAGGACAGCAGGAAGTTCTAGCTGATCCCGATCACCTGACCATTGCAATGCTTATCTTACCATGATGCTACTGGTTCACATATTCAATGACAGATGAAAGGGAAGCAAGAGAGTGGCAAGGCCAAAAAGCGCCAAGTTCGTGGATCTGTATTCTGTGTATATTTTCAATGGGAATTAATTTTTTTTCATTTTACTCTCCCTTTTTTAATCCATATGAGACAGTTTAACTACACAGTTGTGTAGCTATACAATGGATCTTTGATGAAAAAATATATACATTTTAAAAACATATTGTGTTTTTATATGTACTATTAGTATTTATTAATATTTTGAATTTTTCAGTTTTCACATTAAAGGTAGTTTAACTTTAGTCATTTTGTGCTTTTTTTATATTTTATTTCAGTTTTAGTTTTAGTAATTTTAGTACTTCAATTTGAACTTAATTTATTTTACTTAGTTGCCAAGGCAACATTTTTTAATGTACCTTTTTTTCTTTTTTTTATCAAATTTTTAGATTTTGTTCCCTAATTGAGATAAAGCTGAAGTAATTTTTTTAATAGCTTGAGTTTTAGTTAACAATAACAACACTGTTAAACTTAAAATTAAATTAAAAATTAAAAATAAAAATGTAAAAGTGTTTATTTATTTTAATAACAATAACATTTTAAGTATTCTTTGTAGTCCCATTTAAAGGGATAATCCTTACAAAACCTTTAGGACTATTGTTAAGGCAAATCATAAACAAGTTAAATGCAGAATACACTACTGGAAAACAACTGTCCCACTATCACTCCCATTTATTGTGTAGTTACTGTGATGAAAACTTTCATAAAAACATGCAACACGTTTCAGTTAACCATAATCATACAGTTTTCCTATTTGGCATTTTCAAACTATATACAACGTAAATATCATTGTACTCGAATATGTGATCTATGACTATTTGCAAATTTATTTTTATATTCTAAATATATATCAGTAGGTTATATTCTGGCAGCTTTGATTGGGAGGACCAGTGTCACCCTGTCCCATATTTGGTCTTGCCCCTGGGTGAAAGAAAGAGAGAAAGGACAGCAGGAAGTGAGATGAAGAAAGTGATGGAGTGAGGGAAGGATGAGGCGAGAGTGGATTGCATTGGATGCTGAGCTGTTGGCAACTGAGGTGACAATATTGCACTCGACTTAAAAACACAAACAGCCAAGGGGTCAACAATAATGACTTTACAGAAACCAAGACTTGCTCGGCATGCATTTGTAAATGTCACGGCTGAAAATAGCTGCTCTATACAGAAAAAAAGAAAAGAAAAGAACAAAGGATTAAAAAAAAGAAAGAAAAGAAATCGTGCTACTGTAGGTCACTCTGTTAGAGCTACTGTCCTG
The DNA here is from genome assembly GCF_001515645.1 of Sinocyclocheilus grahami. NCBI lineage: Eukaryota > Metazoa > Chordata > Actinopteri > Cypriniformes > Cyprinidae > Sinocyclocheilus > Sinocyclocheilus grahami. The sequence goes on along the minus strand of NW_015505215.1, from coordinate 3,479,437 downwards.
GCTCCTACACTAGATTGAATAAGACTTTTTCTGGCTGTCAGACAGCAGCTGGATGAAATGAACACACAATATATGTTACAGGACCCACAGTATGCAACTAGAGAACACAGATCAATTAAAGTGGTGACAAATTAGCGCAAGCATTTCATTTAGCAACATGACACCGTCGGCAGCCGCTCTCCACTCCGAATAACATGGCTGATTGACACTGCTTCCGAAAGCCACCGCTTGATTACACAACGCTCTGAAGTCAAGCATGGATTTTACATGGTTAATACTTTTTGTATCAACATAAACAGGCTTTTTTGTTTAACTATTGCTAATTTTTGTATGCTTTTAAGATGTTTAGCATTTGAAAACATGGAATCAGAGGAGTACTGTGGCCATTTATGACTGAAAACCAATTACTTTTGGCAGGAAAATATGGTTTATGTGATGGGATAAAATCACAGCATGTACACCCACCTTATAGATGTAAAAAATACCAGTAGTTTAGAACCAAGTCACTATTAAAATAATAAAATTAAGTAATAAAAATTTAATAAAATTAAATAAATGTTTTTTTTTTACAAACAGCAAACATGACTTGTTAAATATATTCCATTAATATTATTATATTTTATTACTATTTAAATAAACAATTTTTTTAAAGAAAGATATTGTGGTATCATGACCACCCTACAGAAAACAAACAAGCTGGTGATGTGAAACACACAATCCTATAGCAATAGCACAGATAATTAAAAGTAAATTGCAAAGGTTGTTTTGGGCTAGGCCTGACTTGGGGGTTATAAAAACAGGCAAGTGTGCTGTTTCAAACCAGGTATAAGCTCTATGCGCTTCCATCTCTACACATGCTCACTGAAAAACAAGTCCCTCGCTATCAGCTCTCAATTATTTATTATTGAACAGAAAGAGCAGCACTTCTCCCCCGTCTTCCTCTGCTTATTTTCATTTCCATGCCACTGTAATATTATCATTAAATCCGTAATTGTTCAGTAAATTCACAGTCGTGCTCTTATTGAAGGTGTGAGAAAAACTTGTCCACACACATTCACACCCTCTTATCGAGTCTGAGAATTTGGAATAATACTTCTGAAAGCGCACACACAAAGCAGCAAACACACACGAAGAGCTATCTGTCATCAGAAATAAGCGTCAGTCTGCCTGTGTGAGCTAATCAGTTACAGGATGTCTGACAGGGGGTAAATTTTATCTCTCTTCTCACCCGGGCCATCAGAAAGTGAGCTCAGATTAAATTAAGCACATCTGCGAGTTTGATTCTGAGAGAACGGCCCCTGTGGCCCCCGTGACACAGCCTGTACCGTCTGCGTGAGTGTGCGTGGCAGCCACGGAGGCCCTCTGCCCCGCGCTGGGCCGGATGAGACTGGAGTGATGAAGGGGAATGATTAATGGGCAGTCGGCGCTATCAAAGAGCACAGCCAGCTCAAAAGATGAGAGATTGCTTTCTGATGATCATTAAATCCTGGTTGCCACATCTACGAGCGCGCACTTTTCATCTGGCCCCTGATGGGGAGTGAGGGAGCGCTGTGCGGCCGAGAAAACGGGATGCAGGACGGGACACAGGTTTATGGCGGAGAAGGGTTTCCATAAGCTAAACGCCCATTTTCAGCATAGTCTGACATTGCCAGTATCATTGTTTCTTCCCCTCACCTCCTCATTATTTTTTAGAGGTGCAAGTAAGAGGCCGTTCAGAATGAGGGTGCCGTGTTTTTAAAATATTGAAGTTGTTTTTACTGGACGCAAGACGCTGAAACGATCAATGAAATCAGTCTAGCATGTTTAAATAGAAAAAAAAACTATTAAAAAATAAGTGCAATGGACTCAAAGACTCAAAATGAGCCCTTCACAATCAGGGTGTTAGGTTTTTTAAAAAGTTATTTTTACTGGACACAGCATCTCATGGTACAAAATGCTAAAAAAACAATGAGACATGTCAAAATGATCAATGATGTCAGTCTAGTTAGAACATTTTTACACTTTAATGCAGCATCTCATGGTACATGATGCTAACAACCAAACAATAAATAGATAAATAAATACATAAACAAACAAATAAAATTAAAAATAAATAAATACAAATAAAATTAAAACCGAGACACCTTGAAATGATCAATGATTTCAAACTAGCACATTTATATAGAAAAGCTATTTAAAAAAGAGAGCTGAACACAAAAATGGCCCAAGACACTAAATGACAAAAAGGGCTCAAAAAGTGCTGTCACATTTTTAAAGGAATAGTCCACCCAAAATTAAAATTCTGTCATAATTTACTCACACTTATGTCATACCAAACTTGTAAGACTTTCATCTGTCAAACACAAACACATTCTGAAAAATATCTTTGTTTGTCCTTACAATTAAAGTCAGTGCGTCCAATGTGGTTTTGGACCCCACTGGCTTTCATTATATGAACAAAACCAGTTCTTCCAAATGTCTTTTATGTTCTTCATAATAATGAAAGTCATACAGTTTTGGATCAACATGAGAGTGAGTAAATTAATATTTTTTGGTGAACTATTCCTTTAAAAGTTGAACATTTTACATGGAACAAGATACTAAAAGCAATGAAACTTATAAGAATGGTCAAAGCTCTCTGTCCAGTGCACATTTAGGCCCCTACAACTCTTTACTCACTGAAAAGGTGGATAAAACGTACCCAAGTTAAGTTTAAGTGATGTCTGCAACAAAGAAGTGCTGTGAAGTACTTTCAAACTACATCAAAACATATAAATGGGGAAAGCACCTAAATACCAAATCATTTAAACTCCTCTACAGGGACTTAATAAAGCAGTGGTGAACGTACATCCACTTTTCGCTGTGTGAGTTTGAACACTCCCCATCAGTGAGCTGAGAAATTACCAGAGCTATGCAGAATAAGGTCATATGATCCTCTGTCCTCAAAAAGAGCATCAATACAATCCATTCTGAACAGCTACGGCTGAATACTCATCTCCTCCAGGACCAGCACTGCGGAACAAGGCCCTTTGGAGTGGAGGAAAATTAAACACTGCTCCGACTGAAAGCAAATAATGCAAAGCAGTAACTGAGTGAGAGAAAATCTGTGTATGTATTTAGGTGGGAGAGATCAACTTAGAGGAAGTGTAGGAAAAAGAGAGAATGGGATAAAAGAGGAGACAGGTTTATCGCATGCTACAAGCACACTGTCTTATCCCAGCAGGTTCAGGGTTGAGAAACAATGGCATAAAGGCCAACCTGATGGACGGCAAAGGCGCTACTCACCCAAAAGTACATCATCATTTCGGCCAGGAGCAGGTGGGCACTCACAGATGGAAAACAGGCGAAGGGTGGGCGCAGAGCTGACCGTGTGAGTTGGATTCTTGGTGCTTGAAAGTCCTTTGCTCTTCCCAGATCAGTCCAGAAAGAAAATAAAACAAGTTGAAGCAACAACTGTTGACACTCTATCCGTTTAAAAAAAAAAAAAAAATCAGAAAAAGAAAAACAATCTAGTTGACAAGAAAAAAGAGGAATAGGCAAAGGCACTGCTGTCTCTGCTCTTCAGTTTCCTTTCACTTTCCACTCTTTCTTCTTCCTATAACCACATAAGTGGCTTTCTTCACGTCACTCACTCTGCACGTCTTCTGCCCCGTGTCGTTCTGTTCAGGGTCTTATTGGCGAGTGGGAGAGTTCTAGAGCAGGCACTCCAGGAGGTGTTTGGCAGCTGTTCCCAGCATTCCTTCAGTGAGGCTGTGTTCCTCCGCAGGGAGGGGAGTCCATTGAGACTTCAGGCACTGAAACAGCCACGGAGCAGCTCAGAATCCGAGTGCAGAGGGGAGGGGAGGGAAAGAGAGGAGCGTCTGCTCTACTGGCTGCTGCTGCTGATGCTGCGGTGGCTACCGAGGGAAGCCGGCCAGTGGTGGGGATTGAGAAGACCGTAGGAGCAGTTCTTTCCCCTCGCTCCGTCTCGACGCTCAGCTGATATACATGAAAAGTCGTGCAACGTGACGATGAGGGGCGCAAACGGAGGGGAAAGGCGTAAGTAAACTAGGTAGGGCGAGTCGACGTGCAATGTAATGCCTTTTGCTCTTTCTTGTGTCCGTCTTTCCTTTCTTTCTTTTTTTCTTGCAATCTTTTCTCAGTGATAGTGAGAGAGTGGAGGCTGGGGTTTCAGTGGGAGAGGGGCTTGCAGGATTCCGGCTGTGCTTTCAGCCAATCAGAAGTCAGAGTGTGCCGGTGGAGAGCAGGGGGAATCGCTTGACAGGTTGTGTGCCATGAGAACAGGGCTGCTCTTTTAGGTAGCTTTTTTGGTGCGTGTGCGAGCGCAATACTTGTTTGTGTGTGTATGTGTGTGTGGCTTGAGTGTCTAAGTGCATGCATACACAGCCATGTGCCTTTCAGGAGGGTTGATGGTGGTGGGGGGAGGTTACGCTGCCGTTTAACATCTCAGCTGTCTCAGCAATTTCAAGCCCACACTGCCAACAGGCAGCTACAGCTATCATAAATACTAACCTCTGTGCTGTTGAACGTTCATATTTGAATGGTAATTTGGCTTTATTTTGATTAGAACAGAGCATGTCAGGAGTGATGCTGTCTGAGACATTTCATGTTTTTCATTGTGCTTTGGAATATTTTATCGGTGCAGTAAATCAATGCAAGAGTTCTGATAAGATAAGGGGTATTAGATCATTATGAATAAATTTTATATTTTATTATATAAAGTTGTGCTTATAAATGTACATACCTCCCTCTGTAAAATTCATATAACCCTTGCACAATCTCTAGCATTAAAAAAGACAAATTGTTACGTATAAGATCATTAGAAGCTTTATTTTTTTAAAGTACTGCTCTAAAGAAGCTGCATTAATGATAATGAAGGATATTCCACATGACAAAATATGTAATTTACACACACACACACACACAGGTTTACATTTGTGAAAAGTGGGGACATCCCATAGGCGTAATGGTTATTATACTGTACAGACCGTATATTCTATTGCCCTTTACCAACCCTACCCCTAAACCTACCTCTTACAGGAGACTTTGTGCTATTTCAGATTTTCAATACACTCCATTCTGTGTGAATTATAAGCGTTTTGAAAAGTGGGGACATGGGGTAATGTCCTGAAAAGTCACCTTCTCCTTGTAATACCTATGTCATACCTTTGTCATTATACAAATTTATGTCCTCATTTGTCACAAAAACGCGTACACACACACACACACACACACACACAAATCATGTTAAAAAGATTGCATACCCTTGACAATATACAATATTAAGAACAAAAGTGTGGAAACTTTTAAACAGGATTATTCATGTAATTTGAGTTATTAGTCTTGTTGAATATATGTACATATCTTTTGTTAAATAGTTTAATAAGGACAGTATTTAATGAAAGAAGCAATTTTTATGTTCGCTTCGTTTTTCCACAAGCACAATGTAAACTTGTGAGCAGGACTGTAATCTAAAAACATGTGAACCTCAATCAGTTTCTTTTTCCTACAGAGTTTTCACAGTGAAGCAATAAAATAATCTCAAGTTGCATTAAAGAAACTGTCTTATCAAATCATGAAGTCTATTTCAAGTCAGTATCATAAATAAGTCAAAAATGAGAGGCCCATGAGATGACAGATCTGTACTGTTCTCTGTTTTTTTTTAACAATATGAAGAGGGTGGAAAAAATGGCTGAAAGACAAAAATAATTTAGGAGCTTGAGCAGATTTGAGCATCACACAATCCTTTAAAAATGTCTTTAAGTTAATGTCACTAGCAAATGCTAATTATCTCGGGGGGGGGGTATAGTATAGTGGGGATATAGTGAGACAGGCTAGTTATTAAACTTTTTATACAGTCAGAAATTATCAATGTACATTTACTTTCTATAAAGACACAACACATTTGCTAACTAAATGTTTGAAGCCAACATACACAATTACTTCTAGAGAAAACACACATGAACATGCAAATTTGTGTTATTGGACTTCTGACTCAAAACCCTATAGTTACTGAAAGTCAGCCGTGTAACAACTACCTCCAGTCTACCCCTACTGTTGTTGTTCTTCTTGTAATATTCCTGTCCATTCCATTGCTATTCTGTTGTCTCTCACTGCTTCTCTCTCTCTCTCTCAAACCCAAAACAATCTTTCTCTGTCTCTACATTCCTTCGATGGCACTATCTTCACTGTTTTTCCCCAGCATGCTGAGGGTGCTGGCTTGTTTGGGTTAAGCACTCGGAGGACGACTGGCCCTGGGGACGTCATTTTCCATTACAGAGACAAGAAACCTTTTCTCTCAGATGAAGAAAAAGGGAAAAAGTCAGAGCCCTGAATTGGTTATGCTCCTTGTCGTGTTCTCTTACTTCCCCGACTCGCGATTCGTTTAGTCAATATTTAATGCCGGTGTTGTGCAGTACAGTTGTCTGTTGGCCCGATCCATGGGTTTGATCTCCATGTCTCGCCTGATCTTTCTCCAGGCTTATGGGCTTGCGCAGAGATGTGACACAGTCTAAAAATGTGGCACAAGCTTGTTAACGGTTACACACTTTGCTCTGATGCTGTGCAAAGAAAGAGAAGGACATCAGACAGAAATCCATTACATGCATTTAGCACAACTGCTCACTTTATCTGCACACAGTCATGCACATCTCACCCTGCCTGCAGCAACTAACGCCCTCTATGCCCCACCTGTGTGTAGATGTCAAGCAGCGTGAAGTGTAAAGGTGGTATTTTTCTTCTTTAAACAGGGCAGATGGGCAAGGTTTGGTCTGAGCCGGTGGCCAAGCCAGACTGTCTTAATTAGGAGCTGGCTGCTGCCAACGGCAGGTGAACACATCTGGGACGCCATATTGGCCGCAAGCGCAGCAGGTCTTGGAAATAGTGCAAGCCTTGGAATATTCGACGGGAGCAGAAACGAGTGATTCCCCTTTTTTAACCCCCATACTACAACCCAAAAGTGAGCAGCAATACATCTACATGCCACAAAGTGTCAAGCTTCCATGCTGCGCGTGCCTGCCAGATATTAAAAGTCTTTCTTTGGAGGTTTGCATTCGTTTTGCGTGCTGCCAAGGCCCAAGCAGCCTCAGAGTGCTATCAATTACACACATTCTGCTGAAAAGCTGAAATTCAGCTCTGAGCGCAGTCTGACAGGATTCAGCAGTATGTGCACGTCTGTGCGATGGCTATTGGACGTTCGCGTTTCCTTTGTCCCCTGTACCTGCCCTCCGCTGCCTTTGTTTGAAAAGAAGACGACACAATCACAGCGTGTCGCACTTAAAGCACATTATAATGAAGTTGAGTCCTCCCTTCTTTGCAGACACACACACACACACACACACACACTATCAGGCATGTTCGCCCCACTGAGCTATACCTTCCTCATCAGTGCTTTCTTCAACGTCATCATTTCTGTCTCTATAAACTCAATGGAGCTGCATGCCCCTCTCCTCCTCTCTCAAAGCACTCCCTTCCAATTACCGTGCCAGTTCATTTATTCATTAACCCTGCAAGGAAAATCGAGGGAGACCTAATTCAAAAACAACCGCCCTCCATTTCTCTCCATCTGGTGGGGAGGCTCGATTCTCCAAACACGTTCAAGAGACTTAATCTGGTTAAGGTGTAGTTTAGCATCTGCAGCGGAGTTTGCTGGGGGGATTGAGGAACGGATTGCCATGCCAGTCCATTTTCATTAAAAGCACATTCCAATGACCAAACCGGTACAGGAAGTGACATGCATGGACTAATAAAAAAAACAAGCGGATAAAAGGCAAGGCGCTGTTGTGCTTGATTACAGAGGCATTGACTAATTTACTTAATTTGTCAAAAAGGAATGTGGTTTGAAACTGAGGTAGAACTCATTTATAGTGATTTGAGTGGTAGCATGCTGGTGCACTTAAATGCTAAACGTGCTTTAGCTATTTGAAGCGTTGTATTTCCAAATGCCATTAGCAGAATTTCTTATCTCCAAAAATGGAGAGTAAAATTAAAGTTTGGGAAAAGTAAAAGTTGGGAAACGTAATTGCTTTGAGCCTTCCAGCTACAGCAACCAACATTCAATCTAAATTAAGTAAATATTGTAAAGCCAAATTAGGAATTGGACTATGAATGATTTACTACTTAAAATACATTAAACAAAAAAGGAATATTTTCTACTTGTGCTGCAAAAAGTAAGTAGAATTTAGAATGTTTTTCTGTCAGGAATGTCACTCATGGAGTTCTAATATAGTCTTATTCACAAGCATAACAGACAAATGGGTCAAAAATATTTTTAAGGTCCAATTCTCGCTATTAACAAACCCTTAACTACGACTTTTGCTTCAATAAACTCCTAATTTGCTGCTTATTAATAGTTAGTAAGGTAGTTGTTAAGTTTAGGTATTAGGTAGGATTAGGTACATATAATATGGTCATGTTAATAAATGCTTTATAAGTGCTAATAAACAGCCAATATGTTAATGATAAGCATGCTAATAAGCAACTAGTTAATATTGAGAATTGGTCCCTATACTAAAGTGTTACCAACAAATGGGACTTTACTTGGAGAAAGCAGTCCATTTCGTGCTTAAAAACATATTAAACCAGCCCGAGGTTATTTACTGGTCTTGCTGGACTTACTTAGCACTTTTCAGCAGGTCAGGCTGGGACATCAAATGGCTATCCAGCTAAACACCAGCTTGGCCAGGCTGGAAGGACCAGCTTGGAACACCAGGAAACCAATTAAGGCTGGTCCCAAGGCCTTTACTAACAACTATCATGACCTGTGATATGAAGGGAAGGTGGAAAGGTGCAAATATCCCAATTTACACTTTTAAGGTACATCCAAAAAACCTACTAATGGCAAAACATCTAAGTAAATACAATGAAATGATTAGGATTTATTTGTTGCTTGCAAAATAGTACATTTAGTAATTATACATGGCTACTTATAAATGTCTCTCAAGGTTTTTGCCCACAGAACAGAGTAGTGCACTAGCATATGAGTAAGGGCTAGAAGGGCTGTGATAACTGTGATGCAAACTAGCAGATTTAACAATCTCATATTGTCAATGAATATTTCACGTAAAGTCAAGCAATATTTCTATTCATGTGTGGGAAAGAACTGTGTGAAATGTGTGCAAGTTTGTTTTGCCATAAATTTAAGACAACCATAAAAAATAATGATCATATTAATATATGGGGAAAATCTCAACATTCTGACCAGAATCAAATGATGCTACATTCTCCCAGTAGACAACAGTTGAACTACATCCCAATTCTGAGGCTAAAGTTTTTGTTTGAAACACGTCTGCACGCTCAATTGGGAAAGCAACGAAAAACAAGTTACCCTCAGAGATTTATACTTCTGATCCTCCAAATCCTTTTTTATCTTAATCAAGTATAAGGCAGTAAATTGCTCCAGCTCTGCCTCCTCCCTGTCCTTCACTGCCTGTATGCTAATATTGTTTGACATACTTCGGAGGAAGATGGGAGTATCAATGTTTATCAATTCCAAATAAGATCGAGGCACTGACACGCGCTAAGATTACAGTTTAATTAAAACTTGAGTAGCCAACTAATATTCAGTTCTTAAACAGACACATCATACGCCAATGCATTATCTACTCATTTAGATCTTGCATCATTGACAAAAAAGGCAGGCAGGGAAATCAGGAAGGAAAACATGACGTGCGGCTGTAAGATCATCCCCATTCCCTTTCTACTGCTGTTCTCTGTGTTTGCGGGGTAGCTGTCAGAGCAGAGGCTAAAATAAACCTAGCCACACTGGTCTGTATAAAAAATGGAAACCTCTGGTTCAAGTCCTACCCAGCCAAAACACAACTGATGCCAAATTCCACCTGCCAGCAGGAGATCCTGAGGTGGCAAAGGGAGCAGAGAGGCAGTGCCAACCATGCCACCAATCTGGAAAACACAAAGAAGGCATCCACTTACCAGTCTTGTGACAAGGGGCACCCCGAAATGCCAGAAGTGATCGTTCAGTAGCCCACTATACACTACGTTTCCAAAGAGAGCAATGCTTCCTGTTTTACACAACCCGTTTCCTGGTTTGGTTTCTGCAGAAGGAGAAAAGAAAATTAAGAAATAGGGTTAAATAGCAATATTCAATGACTAGAAACGAATAATAATAACAATAAACAAGAAATGAAGATAGGAGAGAAGAAGTTCTAAATAAACAATTAAGGTATGATTAAAAGAAAGAAGAAGAATGGAAATAGGATGCAAGAAGGGAAGGAAGAGAAAAAGGAAAAACAAAGGGAGAGAAAAAGTGAAAGAAAGAAAGAAAGAAAAAGAAAAAGAAAGAAAGAAAGAAAAAAAATGGAGAAAGTCAGAAGAGTGGAAGGAAAAAATGAAAGGAAGGAAGGAAAAAACAAACAAAAGGAAGAATGGAAAGGAGGGAGGAAGAAAAAACTAAGGAAGTATTAAAGGATGGAAACAATGAAACAATGCTGGAAGGAAGGAAGGAAAAACAAAGAAAGGAAGGAAAAATTAAAAGCTATAGGAAAGGAAGGAATAAAAAGCAACAGGATAAAGGAAGGAAAACAAGGAAAGGAAGGAAGGAAGGAAGGAGAAATAAAGAAGGAAGCATGGAAGGGAGAAAGAAAAACAAAGCAAGTAAGAAATAAAAGAAAAATTAAAGATTGTATGAAGGATGGAAGGAAAGAAAGAAGAGGAAAAAAGTAGGACAGAGGGAAAGGAGGATTTAAGGAACAAAGGGGAAAAAAGAAAATGAATGGAAAGAAAAGAAAAACATAAGGATGGATAAAGGATAAGGATAAAAACAAAACAAAATGAATGATCCCAAAAGTAAAAGACAAATATTTCTTTGACAATTTCAATATGTCACATCCATAAACACTCATCAGTCTGCGTGTGAGTGGCACGGTGTGAGGAGAAGAGCTTGGCATGTGATCAACAGTGGGGTCACTCCTGCTTACACAGAAAAGCAAACTAACAGCTGCATTCAACCTCCTTTGGGTAACATGCACTCACAATGATCAGTACTCACAAAGACAAAAAGAAAACATGACCCTGATATCACACACAAACACCATATACCACCAGTTCAGCTTAAAAAAAATCCCCATTCCCCCAGTCTGAATGTGGACTCAGAGAAGCACGTGCGAAGATTGTGATGTGTATTAAATTATTCCCTATAAATGCCAAGTACAGCAAAAATCTGCATTATGCCTCAAAACAATAGTGAAGCGCACCACAGCAAGCCATGCATTCATTATTGAAAAACAAAAAGTAAAAAGGCCCATTAAAATGTCACTTGTGCTCTTTGTGGCTGTGGCAACACATGCATTTTAGTGTTATAAATGGGCCTTGCGTTATTGTTTATGGTGGCTGCTAGCTGCAGGCTACCCGGCGGTGACTGTAAAGTCCACGGATCACACACCATGAGCCTCCGATGCCGCTCCCTCCCCCTCTATACATCACCCCATGAATATTCATGCCACAGGGCCGTGCTCCAGCCAATCGATCACAACTATAACGCATTTATATCCATGATACATATGGCTGATTTTTTTGGTGTCTAGGAATAAAAAGATATGGCCTAATTAGCAATAAAACAGCCACTTCGCCGTAGATTTGGAGGCCGAACGGCACTCCTGCTCTTTTCGCGTGTGATGTAATTCATACAGTGGCGCGTTGCATCACAGGAACATGTCGTAAGGTGAGACTCGAGGCGGGGAGGGATGGCTGTCATCGCGTTTGAGGCTTCCCTGCTGTCTGTTGGCACCGGTTGAAGCTCCTTTGGCATCCGTGGGCATGTTTCTCACCACGCCTCACCTGTGATTAATTATTGACGGCGAGATGAGGATGCGGTAAAGTAAGGCTGCACTGACATGCTACACTGCAGATACATTACAACAACCCCACAGGCTGCTTCCTTTTCCCTGGTTTTCCCTCATGCGCTTTGTCTTTAAAGCCCTCTTCTCACACTCTCTCTCTGACAACCTTTCCTAACTCTCTCTATCTCACTCTGCCCTGCAGTTTGGCAAATTTGACAAGCGCTTTAAAAACTGAGCGAAATGTCAAAGTTGTCATAAACAGTGTGTGAGAGGGAGTATTTTTGGTTTGATAAGGAGGCAATAACAGTTTGATTTAAGGCAGAAAAGAGTGTCATCCCATCTAAATCTGCCATCAGAATATCTCTGTCCAGGGTTTGTTGGCACATCGCTGTGTACTCATGCAGATGAATGGAGGAGTTTAGGTTGAAACTGAGACTGCATTGTCTCGCATTTCTCTACAAGGATGACAATAAGTGCCCTAAACTGTCCTTGCTTGATCTGTGGGGAAGCACCTGGCTTTGAATCTCAAGTGCGATGTGCGAGTGGAGGATTCTAGGACCAGGATAACATGATAATAAGAGAAGAAACATAAAACAGAAATCTACATTATAACACAGCTCTATAAATGTGGAAATAAATCACTTTGCAATAGCTTTAACTGAAAACAAATGCTCATGTATGAATTGCATAAAAACAAAAACAAATGATAGACCTCTTTTTCTCGGAACCAACTTTTCAAGTTCACACAGGTATCATGGCACAGTAAACATAGGTGTGTTCTCATATTCCACAAACGTTTGTGTAAAATATTGTCTTAACAATTAATTTCAATCCTTATTTGAACAATCTCAATTTTGATTGTTAAAATCCCAAGATATTTTTATTCTAGCCAGCGTTTTCTGCACCACTTTTCATTGGTGATGCAACACGCCCCACCGTTGAAAATAAAAGTGAAGTGAAAAAGTGAAAGTGATGTGACACGTGGCCAAGTATGGTGACCCATACTAGGAATTAGTGCTCTGCATTTATCCCATCCTAAGTGCACACACACAGCAGTGAACACACACACACACTGTGAACACACACCCGGTGCAGCGGGCAGCCATTTATGCTGCGGCGCCCGGGGAGCAGTTGGGGGTTCGGTGCCTTGCTCAAGGCATGTACAATCCAGAGGCAAGAGAATTCATATTTTATATGAGTTTGCAATCTGAATTGAAAGGGAAGAGATGAAAAGGATGCATACCGCAAAATAATAGCAAGAAAACATAGTTGATTTGTACTTTGTGTAATCTGATTCACAAACAGATTGATTTTTAATTAATCAAAAAACACAGCACACTTAGTGTAGTCTGATTCATGAACAAAAGTCCTTAAATTAATACTTAAGTCACCAGTAGGTGGGGTCACATGATTTAGCGCATCATTGAATCATTCATTCAACTGTTTTGTTCAAATCGCTGATTCATTTGGGAGCGAAACATATGACTGTCCTGCTGTATAAAACTTACTCACTCACAATCTTGATGTATTTTTCTAAATATCAGCACAGCTATGATTATTTGTGTTGCTTGTATAAGCAAAATGATTTCTAGAAGTTGTAAATAAAACAAAGTTTTGTAGAACATTTTACAAAAAATACTTCAATCTTTCTGCTGTACTTCAAAATGTAATGTTTAATTCAATGTGTTACTTGCCTTTTCTTTGTAATTTTTTGTTTCAAAGTAAAGCTTATTTTAATCTTTAGTTTGTAGTTTTTTTGGTTGTGTTGATCTGTTAAATAAACAGCATTGTAACACCATAGTTTGGGCCCTCTTGTTCATTTCGAAAATTTATATTTTAATGTACCAAATGAAAAGGTTCCATTTATAATTGACAGCAATAGCTAAAAGAGAAATGTTCATATTATCAAAATGGACATTAGAACTTAAATATAAATTAACAAAATAACAGAAAATGTATCAAATAGTGAAGATCCACTAACATTTAACAACCAGAATGTGTCCAAATATCTACATATGTATTGTGTTTTAGAATTGGAAACAATGTTTTGCTTGAGAAGTGTGCTTGCAGTATCTTTCTCTAAAACAGATGACACATGGTTTGATATTTTGCTGTGCCCAAATACGTTTAGGAGCCACTGTATAAAAATAACTACCCACAACACTGCAAAATATATCAAAATCTTGCTCTTGTTATTGCCAAGAGAGCAACAGGGATGACATAATGTCTGCCTTCTTCCGGCTGGAAGGCTCTGGCAGTGGCCATCCTGTCCTGGGCCTGTGCTTCCATTAGCCACACTGACCTGGATTTGTTCTGGCATCGCTCTGATACTAGACCGGTGGACTTGGCCCTTCCTCTCAGCGGGGCAGCTCTGTCAGGACCTCTGTCCAACCCAAACACACCAGCCACACCAGCCTGTCCATATGGCAGTCCCACCCTGCCTGTTTCTGGGCCAGAGCCTGATTCACAAGGGCTAGAGAAAAAGAAGTCCTCTTTTTCCAGAGCCCTCTCCAGGGCATCACAACGCCTCTCCAAACGATGTATTCATTACCCCTCCTGTATCCCGGGGGATGCTCAAAAGCCTTGTTTCAGAGTGGGGAGTGTGGCTGTGTCTGTTTAAACACTGCTCCAGTCCTACTTAATCATGTGCAGTTGGAGGGGCAGTCCATGCCGGCGCTCTGATTAATACAGCATGAAGCTGTGGCGGCAGACATAGCTGCAAGGGACACAAGGCATTAATAACAGTATGCTGCCACTGTTTCTGCTGCTACCTTCGCCTTCCTGAAGTCTAGAGAGACCATGAGTACAAACACACACAAATACCAACTCATAAGGTGTCATGGAGCCTTGATGCTGTAAATATCAACTGGCCCAGAGATTCATCTCTGGTAACTGCATTAGAGCACGAAAATAGATTTTTTTTAATTGATGCAATTTGTCAATCAGCCTAATAATGACTAATCATTATCATTTGTGGTTCATAGGTTCACAATAGTGGAATATCATGGTCATAATCATTATCACCAATAAAGACATATTTTCGTAACTTACAGTGGGATCTTAAAAATGTGGCAAAAACATTAAAGTGTGATGGAAACAAAACAAAATATACTTTATATTGACTTATATAGCCACTTTTCGTATTATGTTTTCAATGTTTTGTCTGCTAAAATAAAGTAAACCAAGGGGCCGGGTCCACGACTTAAAATGATTAAAAAATATATATAGTTATTTAAAAAAATTATTAATAATATTAATACATCAATAAATCTAACTTAATTAAAATGCTAAAAATATACAATGAAAATCTAAACTGAAATCATCTCTTTTTTGCTCTTCAAAGACTATTGGTTTTATTAAAGAAGATACTGTTCTTGAAACTTCTTGAATCACAAAATTAATTGTGGTTAATTAATTTAGCTATTTGGCACACTCTCCGATTAATAATAATAATAATAATAACCAACACAATATTCAAAGGACTTCTATTAAATATTAACTACACTGTAAAAAAACATTATCCAGCAATTTTATGGTGCAAAGTTCAAAATACAGGTAAAACACCTGTGTATATACAGTGGGGAAAAAAAGTATTTAGTCAATATATATATATAATTACTTCATGTTAATACACACAAATACATTTTGAAAATACAGATTTATTTTACAGTGTATATATTTATACATAAAATATTATGTTGGACAGTGGAGAATTAATGTTGAGAACCATTGATATACACACACACACATATATATATTATTTAAAAGGAATCCATGGCTGCAATAGAGTACTGAGAAAAACACGGAAAATAAAATGACTGTTCCACGGCACAGAGCTAATACAATGCTGGTAGTCTGGATGTATGTACATTGAGATTTGACTTATCTGTATAAAACCCAGCAAAGGCGGGGGTGAGACTTTTTGCACTTGAGCGCGCTATTGACGAGAACACTAAATAAATACAATGTCATCAGCCGAGCACTAAATATGCTGAGGTCTCCAACCTGAAATTAAAAATCAACCAGAAGGCAATATTGATGGAACAGGGGAAGCGATAAAATCGAGCAAAATGAGCTTTTGAAACTTTCTCCCTGCCGTAGTTGGGAGATGACTGTTTGTGGGGGGTGCCGTTCTGCCGCATGATAAAAAAAAAGACTCACACCCACTGCTCGTTTCTTTGTTTCCGCCCTTTTGCTTTACGATTCTCCCATGTGTCGAGTCTCGCAATGGTACGGACTGGCATAATTTATTAAAATATGAGTAAATCAATGGTTGATGTCCTCATAGATTACTTTGAAATCATAAAAGAGCCTTGACAAGAAATGCAGAGTAATACAATTTAATTAAACTGCATATCCTCCCCCTGTGCAGCCGCCTGATTAAAGTGGCAGTCAAATAAAACAGCATTTAATTGGCATACAACACAGAAGCTGTTTGCATGTTTATTTAACATTGCGGCGTATTAATAAAAAATTAGAACCCTAATTGGCCTAACTTGTGCATGCAGGAGCAAGCTCCTGGCTCCACTTCCCCCTACAGTTTAATGGACTGTGACTGAAAAATAATCCCAGGCTAGTTTAATATTTCTGCAGTCATACTTGATGAAAATCCCTGCTCCCATTGGCCAAGAGCCACACATTAAAAAGCAATCATGGATACCTGGGCCTGCTGGTGAGAATCCCCAGTGGAACGGACCACTTGGAGCGGCCTGGCAGAGAGAACTGTCCCAGCAGGGGGAGGGCGAGGATCATTAGCGTTTTGCATATCTCCAGTGCACCATTCTGCAGGTTCATCCCCAGCCAGCTTCTCCCCCCCCCCCCCACCCTTCACCCCCAGCCACCTCCCCCCCCCCCCCCCAACACTTCAGAGCCCCATGTCATCCTACTGGCATGCTACCAGAGACAGCTGGAAAGCCCCCTCCTGTATGCTCTCTCTCTCTCTCTTGCACTTGCTTCATATTTGTGTGCACAGACCACCAAAATGAGTGCTGCTTTGATAAGTGACCAAACATCTCAAATGAGCAAAGCAAACGTCCAGCCCAATGAGACCCTCGCTGTCCCTGCTATTACATTTTTAGCTTTCATTCTGGAATTACGACAACAGCCTGGATATAGTTTTGAATATATAAATATGTAAACATGATGCATTAAGAGCCTGGAGGTGAAAACTTTTTGAATTTAAAGATCAGGGTAAATTGAACTTATTTTGTCTTCTGGGAAAGTAAGTATCTTCTATAGCTTCTGAAGGGCAGTACTAAAAAAAATAAATAAAGATATTTAAAATAAGAAAAATTTACACACATTCATTCTGTTCAAAAGTTTACACCCCTGGCTCTTAATTGCATTATTTTTCCTTCTGGAGCATCTGTGAGCGTTTTTAAATTGAACTTATTTTGTCTTCTGGGAAAGTAAGTATCTTCTATAGCTTCTGAAGGGCAGTACTAAAAAAAATAAAATAAAGATATTTAAAATAAGAAAAATTCACACACATTCATTCTGTTCAAAAGTTTACACCCCTGGCTCTTAATTGCATTATTTTTCCTTCTGGAGCATCTGTGAGCGTTTGAACCTTTTGTACTAGCTGCGTATGAGTCCCTCAGTTGTCCTCAGTGTGAAAAGATGGATCTCAAAATCGTACAGTCACTGTTGGAAAGGGTTCAAATACGCGAACGATGCTGTAAAACCAAAGAATTTGTGGGACCTGAAGTATTTTTCTGAAAACCAGCGGGCAGTTGAACTGTTCAAGACAAACAAGGGACTCATGAACAACAAAAAAAAACAAAACAGCTGTGAATCATCTAGGTAACACAGTATTAAGAATCATATGTAAACTTTTGAATGGGGTCATTTTTATAAATTTAACTATTATTTTATTCTTGTGGACTATATGTAAACTTGTTTTATGTGAAATATCTTAATCAGGTCAGTACTAAATAAAAAATAACATGCATTTTGTATGATCCCTCTTATTTTGGTAAAATAACTAACATTTTGCAGATACAAAAACAAAATTTGTACAAAAGCACAACATTTTGTAAACTGTGCGTGTGTGTGTGTGTGTGTATATATCTTTAGATTACAAAAAGTATATTTGGGCCAAGGCTATTATAGTTTTGAATTTTTAAATTTGTTTTAGTTTAATATCGTTTTCAAATTTGCTATAAAATTCAGTTTAGTTTTGATTAGTTTCATTCATATTTTTGTTAGTTTTTATTTTGTGAAGACATATTTATTTAGTTTTTATATAGTTTAGTTTCAGTTTTAGTTTCAGTTTTAATTAAAGTTTAGCAGAATTAACAGATCACTTCCAGAGCGCAGGCCAAAGAAAGACGTAGGCATAATTTAACCTTAGTGAGGCAAACATTGATTAGATAGTAAAAGTATGCAAATATACGACAAAGAAAGCAGGAAAGCCTTTTTTACTAAATTAATCTACACAAGTCGCGCTTAACGTCATATCCAATGATGTGTGTTGAGATATTTAGTATGAAAATAAATGTAGCCTAATTTGGTTATATGTCTTTTCTTATTTAACCATAATCATGATATTTCAACTGTGGTGTCTTGCTCACTTTTCCGTGAACAGCCGTGCATCAATCAAAACTAATGAACTAATGAAACTAATGAAATTCAATAATAACGGCAATCACATTTAACAGTAAAGGCTTGTGTTTGAATGTTCTTTTCATTTATGAAGAATTATAAGCATGTGTATGATGTGATTTAGCCAATGCACATTTGTTCAAAAGCCTGGCAGAGTGATCACAAGATGCTAGGCAAAAGTTTTGTGTTGTTTACAGAAAGGATGCGCATTCTTATCTTTTTTTCTGTTAATTTTCATGTTGCGCTGCATGCCTGTTTTTCTTCAAAGCACCAACTTAGAATGCCTAATGTTGGTTTGATTGCTTGTGTTACATGATAAGATAAATAATCTTGCCTACCTGATGTAATAGATTGAATGCGAGTGCGGTTCGGGTTGCGACTCGCGGTCTTTATGTCAAAACGGTTCTGGTCTTGTACAGAATTAAATTAGTGCTGCTGTCAGATAATGGGTCGGGTGTTCTGTAATGTACTGCTGGTGCACGTTTACCAAACAGGACCCGTGCAGGCTTTAAACTGCTTTGAGTCTCTCCGTCAGG
This sequence comes from Sinocyclocheilus grahami, assembly GCF_001515645.1. NCBI lineage: Eukaryota > Metazoa > Chordata > Actinopteri > Cypriniformes > Cyprinidae > Sinocyclocheilus > Sinocyclocheilus grahami. The sequence continues at coordinate 3,460,524 of NW_015505215.1, read as the reverse complement.
TAGCCCCACGTGCGTGATGTACCATTACAGGTAGTCTATTTCCCTAAACCTCCACTCCATTTTTCCGCCAAGGGGTGAGAACGTAATGATTACGAAAATGATTATTTATTTTTGACAATTATTATTTTATTTCAGTTAGTTTTTCAATAACTGTTGTTAGTTTAGTTTAGTTTCAGTTTTTCAATTATTTTGACGTTTTTATTTTATTTCAGTTTACGAAACTGTTTTTTCATCAATCGTTTTAGTCTTAGTTTTAGTTTTCGTTTATGAAAATAACCTAGATTTGGGCTGAATATTAATATATGATTACATTTGTTATATGTAAATTTATATTTATATTGTAAATATTTTTTATATATTTACACTGCTGTTCAAAACTTTCATGGTATTATGTTTTTATATCACGAATATGAAAGTTTTGAATAGCAGTGAAACTAAATAAAAAAATATAAATTTACATAATTTCAAACAAATTTAATCATATATTAATATTCAGCCCAAATATACTTTTTGTAATAAAAAATATTATCGATAATTCGATTTTATATAAATGTGTGTGTGTATATATATATATATATATATTTATATAATTCAAATATAATTATATATATATTTTATTATTATTATTATTATTATATTAAAATAATTGTTAAATTATTAAATTATTAAAATAATATTATTAAAATTACTTCTACTTTTTTGTGACAGACCAATAACAGAATAATGAATCTATACATTTTCTTCTCAAGGACACACCCAGAAACCTCATTTTCACCTGCACTCTTTTATGCCATTTACAAAAAAACAAAAAAAACAAAGGGCCGCTGGCACTTGTTTAAGCAAGAACTCACAACACGTAAACAAAACAGACGTATCCACACAGCTGAAACGGATGGCTACAGAGAAAAAGAGACATATTTCTGACAGTCATACTGTATCGCTCCCCAACAATCACTCAAAAGCATCAAAAAGCACCTTCCCAGACTTTATTCATTTATATTGTATAGCAAGAGCTGCAACTTGATTTAGAAGGAAAGAAAACACCAAGAAAGAAATAAAGCTAGCTGCAAGTATAGTCTGTATACTGCTGAGGACTCTTTCCTCCCTGCCGCTCTTTCTTGATCTGCTCTGTTTTGTCACCCACAGCTGCCAGAAGATTCCCAGGAGTCAAGAGTCACATAGGCTTCGAGTTCAAACTCCTCTGTCAGTTTTCATTTACTGTCTGTCTGTGTGTGTGTGAGAGAGAGAATTCTGAGATTGACAGTAACTGAGAAATGTTGTAAGGCGATGAAAGCACATATTGAATCTAATGGCTACTGGCTGGATTAGGGATGTAAATAGTGTGTGACAATATAATCACAATGGTAACGATAAGCACTAAACTTAATTTAGATTGCATTTTTAGAACTATTGTGCAGCTCATTGTGCATTAAAATAAAAAAACAATTGCAAAACTTCTACAAATATAGACATAAAATCCAAAATGGCCAATAAAAGCAAACAAAAAGCTTTTTATGCAAGTTTGAACTATTCTTCTTTATTGATTTTAAAAACAATTCACCATAGAGCAGCATAGGGTTTGCCTTGGTTTTTTAGATTAAATGGCGCTTCTCTCTATTTTTAGTATATAATGGATAAAAGTGGTTTCTTATTGCCTTATTATCTTATAATTATTATTTTGCAATCAGTGGTTTACTAGCTTTGCTTTAGGTCCCAGGTTTTACTTTGAATTTATGAATATTTCCATGATCTAAATTTAGAAATTTTTGTTAATGCATAAACGTGAGAATTTACCCAATTAATACATGAAAGAAACACTACGGCATTTTTTTGTATTGGTATTAGCCTAAATATTATGTAAATACTACTATTTAAAAGTTTGGGGTCACTAAGATTTTTTAATGTTTTTGAAAGAAGTCTCTTATGCTCACCTAAACTGCTTTTAATTGATTAAAAAAACTGTAATATTATTAAATATTATTATTAAATGTTTAAAAAAACTCCTTATTACTCATTATTTAAACTTGAATAAAATAATCTATTTATTTTATATTAAAATAAAAACCTTACTGACCCCAAGATTTCAACAGTAGTGTAAATATATAAACCGTCACATTTATCATAAATTACATCCATCATCTTATTAATTTATCATTGTCTTCCCCCCCACCCTCTCTACGACCAGAGCCGGCCTGCCACCAGTTGAGAACCACTGCTATACGTTACAATTCATTGATTTTGAACACATGATAAACGCACACATATAAAGTCACATTCGATGTCCTTAATAGAGGAAGTGCCTTTCAATGTGTGTGCGAGTGAATGTGGCCATGTATGTGTCTGCTTGTGTGTAAGTCACAAATAGTGTGATCCCTTTGCTAGCCTCAGGATACCTTGTATTGGAAAATCCAGCACAGGAGGTCTAATTGAGGAGCTTGGGGAGAGGGTCTATTAAAGATCAAAGCTGATTGATTGGGCCTGACCTGACAACCTGTGTTCTCCTGTGAACTGACCACATGGAAGCATTCCCTTAACAAGACCAGGGTCGGGCAGGACCAATACACACACACACACACACACACACACACTCTGAAGACAAACGTGCAAACATTCAAAGATAAAAAGAAGTGATCTTTAGATCTTTAATGTCTGGAAATCGTGCCAGAGCTAGAGGCTTTGGGAAATTAAATGACTGTGACACATCCTGACTGGCATCACAAAGGGAATTCAACATTATATCTCATCCCAGTTAAAAAAATCACTACAATTCATGCAGGCTTAAAATCAACCAATGACAGTGAATGCGTTTGATGTTTCAGGCCCAGAAAACTCACAGACGCGGTTCTAAACAAATACATCAACGTGATCTGCCAAAAAAAATATTCAAACCCATAAACAGCAGCAGTGGGTGAAAATCTATCTATCTATCTATCTATCTATCTATCTATCTATCTATCTATCTATCTATCTATCTATTGTAACGGTATCAACTCATGGGAAATATGAATAATTAACCATAACTAGTTATAATTAATTATTCATATTTTAGATCCGCTGTAGATATTTACTTGACCTCTCAGGGTCAACTGTCTGTCAATTCTAAGAACGTTAATTTCCTAGTTAAGGGAAATAACTTCTTACTGTACAATTCTACAAAAAGCTTGTAGCGTAAATCTTGCATAATAAGTGACTCCGGTTATAAGTAAACAATGAACACGTCAAGTGTGATACAAGTAAGGTTTTATTAACTACATAAACACTTAAACTAGTCCAACAGACTACATAAACACATAAACTGGTCTAACATACACATCCACACACACACACACACACATACAGTTGGTATAGGAAAGGGTTAAAGTTTAACTCAGTACAGAAAGAGGCATAAAGAATGAATTTTATGGAACCATTTGCATATTCAGCAGATCTACACCTGAGGGAAGCGTCAGATTCTTAGTTCAAACACACCTTTGTAAAAAGGTGTAACTGATACTTAATGCATCAATTAATAAGACTAAGTTTGATACTTGC
>NW_015505215.1:3445800-3456714 GCF_001515645.1 Sinocyclocheilus grahami | reverse complement strand
TATCTATCTATCTATCTATCTATCTATCTATCTATCTATCTATCTATCTATCTATCTACAGTAACCATCCATCCATCCATAGTATCCATCCATTCTTCCAATTGTAAACACATTTAAATTCAAATTCTGCAACTTTTCCCACCTCAATTCATATTCAGTTTAAATTCAGAAATTTGAAATGGATTTTAAAAGGCATTCTCAATTCAATTCTGAATGGTGCAGCACCCTTACTTTGACCGGCTGTTCTTCGTAAGTGCATTTTATTTAGCACAAGTGTCTTGACAAGGACCCCTGGAGGACCTTGATAACGCAACTCATTACTTGGTGCCACAATTGACTGACAGCTCTCAAGAAAGGGTTTAAGTTGGTTTCATTACATTATACAACAAGGACCAAACTGTTTGGAAGGGAAAGGTAGTGGAATATTTATGAGGAGGTACACAGGTCGCTGTAGTGAGTTTTTGCGAATTTATGCCCACCATCACTGAAAAAGACTTGATGAGGTATTTATGAAGAGTCTAAAACTCACTAGGTTATCAAGGCCTCAGAAAGCCTAAAGTTCAAAGATCTCACCAAAACTTACCAAAAACAGATCAAAACCTATAAAACCAATAAAAAGGGGTAATTGGGTATGGGGGTCTTGGAGCTTAAAGAGTCTCCATGCATTCTTCATCATTATAGTCATTACACTTTAGGTGCTGGAAAAGCAGAGTGCCTCTGTTTTCTCCCAAGGCTGTCCTCCAGGCCTCCAGGCCCGCCGCTCGCCAAGCATCAATCAAGCACTGTGTCCTGGCAAAGAACCGATCGATGGCCAACACAGCAGCTCATTGATAGAAGACAGCTCCTGACTAAGATATAGCATAACTTTTCTGCTGCCTAGTCCAGCAATAATCTCCAAGGTCAATGGGAGGCGTTCAAGATGGCAGCGTTTCACGAATCCTGGGGATTGAAGCCACTGTGCACACCAGGGAAATCGTTAAATCCATAACGGGCAGCTCAAAAGCAGAGCCCCCTGACGGGAGCCATCTTATGCATGAAATTCTGATCTTGCCTGACTGAGAGGCCAAACAAATCTGACCTGGACAAGACAGCTAATGGGTGATGTGAGACGGGCACTTCTTTTAATTACAGGCATATAAGACTTTTTTTTTTATATATATAAATTTTCTGAAACCATTCAATTGTAAAGTGAAGCAATCACTATAACATTCATGCTACAACTGCCACAACATTTTTTTGTGATTTACTCAACAGTCCAGCTCTAATGCCCATGTACACACTGCAAAACTGAGTGACCACTTCATAAAAAGTCAGGAGTGAATTCCTTAAATTATCATTCCATGTTAGAATGGAATACAGGAGTCACTCCTGAATTTGTAATTACTGACATAGTGACAATTAAAGTAACAATAAATCAATAAATAAAATACAGTCACCACTGTGAGATCAGTTATGGTATATATGCATTTATGAGATTTAGTCACAAACCTGAAAAATATATTTGCATTTGAGATATAAAGTCATAATTATTATAAGACATAATGCATTTGTGAGATTTTAAGTGTCACTATTATGAGAAATAAACATGCAATTGTTAGATATAAAGACATAAGATAAATAAATATGCATTTGTGTAAAGTCACAATTAAGAGAAAAAAAGAAACAATTTAATTACAATTATGAGAAATATATGATATATTTTCAAAATATGAGAAAAAGGTACAATTATGAGAAATAAATTGGCTTTAGTGATATATAAAGCCATAATTATGAGAAATAATTATGTATTTGTGAGATTTAACGTCACAATAATGATAAATAAATATAAACTTGTGAAATGTAAAGTCCCAAATACATAAATATGCATTAGTGAAATATAGTAACAATTATGATAAATAAATATGTATTTATATAGTAGGATATGGATAAATGAAAAATAAATATTTCTTGTATTTGTGACTATATCTACAAATGCATATTTATTTCACATAATTGTAACGATATTTCACTAATACATGTTTTTGTGACTATATTTCAGGGTCACAACTGTGTCAAATAAATTCACAAATATGATAAATATGCATATGTGAAACATAAAGTCACAAATACAAGAAATAAATATGCATTTGTGAGATATACAAGTAAAATAAATATGATTTATAAAAATATCTGGTCTTTTTCTAAATCAACTGGTATATGGAATATGTGGCCTGATACACAGCACATACTATGCACAGCGTGCAAATGGCCTCTGTGGCCTGTGGCATGAGAGGGGCTATGAGAGCTGGCCATTAGGGAAGAGCTATAGGTATGCACAGGGCTCAGGTAATTAAGTGCAAACGCAGGCAGGGAAAGCAGGCCTCCAGATTTATGTGGCGTAATACTGCTCACACTGCATTCCACCACCTCCTCGGCCCAATCTCATAAAGCATTAACTACCTGACCATTCAAATGCACTCCATCATTCTCTTTTCAGCTCTTGTTTTTCTACCGCCTCACCTTTATTCTCTCCCTCTCCTTCAGTCTTTCTCTTTCTGTCTGCCTGATCTGCCAGCAGGTACCTCTCCTCCACTGGCATAATGTGCCACCTGCCTGTCTGACGATGCCAGGCCAAGACATCAGTAATAGGGAAAGGCTGGAATAACAAGTTTGTTTTCTCTTCTCTCCCTCGACCCTCATTTTTCACGACAACGCAGATTAAAGCCGTTTCTGCTCAGGGTCGTGTGGAGGGGGCGATCTTCGATCAGTCTCTCTCATCTTGGCGGGGGTTCATAAAACCCATTGGCCCCATATGTTTTGATATATTGAATCACACGCAGTAGGTTTTGATGTAGAGCAACATCCAAAAACACGACGTGTTTAAGTTACCATGACTGAGTTTGAAAACTCTCACAGACATGGTAATGCACCCTCCAATGAACCTGCTTTAAAAGGACAGTTCACGCAAAAATGCAAATTTTGTCGTTATTTACTCACCCTCCTTTCATTCCAGACTTGAATGCATTTCTTTCTTCCATGAAATAGTAAAGAAGAAAATCTGAGCAACTTTGTTGGATAAAAGAACAGTGTACGGGGACCAGGGGCTGTCATGCTTCAAAAAGCATAAAAAAAGACCATATAAAAATTTTCTTTACACAATTTTTTCAAATCTTCTAAAAACATGATAGTTTTGTGTGTTATGAGCAAACCAAAATTTAAGTTCCACTTCAATAGGCTGTTGGAACCAGCTCAGTGAGTCGAACTTCAGTCCGAATCATTCAGACAATGAATCATTGTCTTCGTCCGAAATCGCATTTAGAGGCACGTATGTGGTATGAATGAATGAATGTTATTGTTATGTGACACACCAGCATAAATTGTGTCGCTTCACTGCCATTCACAGATCCTCTGCTGTGACCTCATGGGATTGTAAAGTGTCCATGGGGTACTTTTCACCTACTGTTTTATGAATACTGTGAATTCTGACATAATACTTTTTTCACATACTGTTTCTTCACCTAGGAAAGTATGTGATTTTGGATGCAGCTTTGTGATCTGGATTCATTGAAAAGATTTGTCTCAAAACATCTGTAAATCATTTGTGAATAGGACACGTCTACTTCTCTCACAAACTCTTTACAACTTTATTTTATTCTATTCCTATTCTATCTATAGTACACCTGTACATACAATTTATTATTTTTTTGTGGTTTATACTTATGCATGTGTATTTTATTCACATCTTATTTTTATTATCTGCGTGTTGTTGTTGTCTCCGTGTACTGGAAGCTTGTGACACTATAATAAATTCCTTGTATGTGCAAACATACTTGGCAATAAAGCTCTTTCTGATTCTGATTCTAGAACAGAATTCTTGTTGTTCTAGAACAGACTTAAAGCTTTTAAAGGGTTCATATGATGCGATTTCAATTTTTCCTTTCTCTTTGGAGTGTTACAAGCTCTTGATGCATAAAGAAGATCTGTAAAGTTGCAAAGACTAAAGTCTCAAATCCAAAGAGATATTCTTTATAAAAGTTAAGAGTCAACCACGCCTACCTAAAACGGCTCGTTCTAACACGCCCCCCCCATGTGGGAAGATTTGCATAACGCCGCCAAAATGTTCACGCAAAGAAAGAAGGCGTAACTTTTATTCTCGCTGTAGTATTGTTGTTGCTGCCGCCATGTCGTGAAGACGCTGCGTTTCATTGTGAAAGCGAAACTACTTTGTTTGGTCTTCCAAAAGAGGACACGACTAGAAATCAGTTGTTACGTTGTATTTACAACACTGTTCCAGAACAGTTCAACCCAAATATTCAGATGTGTGCAGTGCATTTTATGGAGTACTGTTTCCTGATCCTGGGAGAGTAGGCTACAATGCTGGCTGTTCTGACTCACAGACTGTAAGTACGTTTTCATATTTAAAGGATTTGCCACTGATGATTCAAACGCAGTGTAGAGTAGCGCTCGTTGTTTGTCATTTCTCCGATCACAAATGCAGACATTATTTTATGTTTAAGCGGCGCGATGCAACGCAACGCGTAAAAACACTAGATAAGTCTATCTAGTCTATGGAACAAATGACCAGCTTCTATTAGAGCTGCGCCTCTTTGCATGTATTTAAATACCTGCTTAAAAAACATCTTTTGTCAATAGCTTTTATCTAGCTATGTCAATTGTTTTGTTATATTGTGTTTTGATGTTTTGTGGTTTCTTATGTTTTATTTTAGCTGTATTGTACAGCACTTTGGATCAACTGGTAGTTGTGTGAAAGTGCTTTATAAATAAAAAAAGAAATAAAGAAAGATAAGTCATTATAATCTGTAATTATGTCCCCACTGGATGCAACAAATGCTTAGTTTGTAATGGGTTTTAATGTTTTTGTCTCGTCGCTCCGGCCTGGACATGACATCACAGTATGGTAAGGGGCGTAACATTTCCGTCACACGCTTGAGGAATTCGGCCAATCACAATGCACTGGATAGCTGGCCAATCAGAGCACACCTCGTTTTTCAGACCAATGAGCTTTGTAAAAATCGACGCGTTTCAAAAAGGCGGGGCATAGAGGAGAAACAATAATGTACAGTATGTGGAAAAGAATGTGGTTTTTGAACCTTAAATCGCATAAACACATTTCATTACACACTTAAATTTTAGTCTGTTCATCACAAAAGCAATTGTATGATTTTGGAAGCCTTGAAATATAGCGCAGGAGTCATATTAACCACTTTTATGAAACTTTTAAGATGCCTTTTAGTCATTTGTTATGACTAAATCTAACTTATGTAACAGACCAGAAAGAAAGTGAACAATAACATAATTTTAAGGTGAATGTTCCTTTAAAATGCCAGCTGGAACTGAAACGTCAGCATGAAAAACATGTTCAGTGAAATCAATGTCATATTAAGGCAGTGTTAGATGTGGTATACAGAGACAATAAATATCTATGAAACGGCTCATGAGAGAGCTCTGACCTGGTGTAACGCCACTGTGCCGCGGAACAGGCGAGTTTGAGGAAACAAAGGGCTCTGGATAACAAAGTAGACAGGTAATCAATAATAACCTCTGATGCTCATAACTGTCTGGTTAGGAACTCTGTCTCCATTTCAGATACTATGCCATCACTTTGTAACAAGAAACAGATGCTTAGAGAGATAACAAGTCAGAGAAATACATCAAATAGAATGGCCATGCTGATCTATACATCATGATCTGCCCACAATGCACGACCTTGGTCAGGGGAATTTATTAGGGGAATAGCCTGGGTGTGTTTTGCACAATATGTTCATATTATAAAATGTAATCAATAAACGTGACACGAAAACAAGAAGAATCCACATTTCCGTGACGCGTCGCCCTTCAGCAAACAAATCACGCTTATCGTTTACATCCAGAGGATCGCTGTTGTGAATCTCATTCACAGGCAGTAAATTGTCAGAACATTAAGGGATGATGGAACACCTGCCCTGAACTGCGGACCCTAAACATTACAGCTCAAGTCGATGCACTCAGCCTCTAATTGCATTATTAAGTGAGATAAAATCCCGTAGATTATTATTAATGGCCACCCTGTGGGTTAGACTATCGTGAGGTTGGATTATCTATCTATGAGTTTCATAACAAGACTTCTCCGGCTTCAGCGCCGCCAAATAAACAGGGGATTCTAATAGATTTCCATCAGCAAGTATTAGAGTGTTCATAACAACGCTGCTCATTGCACACAGCTGGAGTGCGTGCAGTCTGACACTAAACAAAGACTGAAGAAAAGAAGCGGTTGCTCTGTATGCAGGCCCCATTTCCTTTAGACAACCTTCCTTCTCTTCAATAGATGGGTAAAGGTATTGAGCGTGCATTCAGGAGGGAGTAATGCTCTCCTCACCTTTCTATATATTCTCATCAATGCACTAATTAATCAAGCAGGCTGGGACACACCACAAAGGCTCACAGTGTCTGCATCCGAAACCAAAGGCTTCTGCCTTGCTGTCCAGGCAGTCAGTGACTTCACAGGCATGTGAAGATATCAAATGACCTCCTTAGATTTACACAATATTCAAAAGTTTGGGGTTGGCAAGATTTCGAATTGTTTTCTGATGTTTTTTTGAAGAGGTTTTTTGCATTTAGTTTCTTATGCTCACCAAGGCTATATTTATTTGATCAAAATACAGTAAAAGTAGTGATACTGTGAAATATTATTAAAAATAAAAAAGTTTTCTGTTTAAAATATTTAAAGTGTAATTTATTCCAAAACTGAATTGCCAACATCCATTACTCCATTCTTCAGTGTCACATGAGCCTTTAGAAATCATTCAGATATGCTGGTTTGCTGCTCAAGAAACATCTTATAGACGCCAGTCTTTTGAAAATTACTGTATGCGTTTGCCTCTTAAACAAACTAGTTTCAGACAGGCTACCAATAAATCATAGCAGCCGTATAAATGTTAATGTAGAAAAAACATAAAAATAGTAAATAGTATCCCCCCAATTAAATAAAAATATAAAATATATAAACATTATCTCATCTAGAAATAGGGTTTAGAAAGCTTCTCAGGATTCTTCTATAAAAAAATTAAAACAAAAGATGGGAAAATACTTTCCGTATGTATTTTTTCAAAAAATATTAATCACTACAATTTGCATTTTTCAGCAGAATTGGGGTTACAAGTAAAAAAAAAAAAAAGTAAATTATTACCAAAATATTATTGATTACAACATGCATTTCTTAATACAAATGTCATCACGAGTTAGAAAAAAGGGGATCAAATACAAAAAACGTATAACATTTTTAACCTTTAAAACTGTTTAACGATTATGATGTGTGTTTCAGAAATAGTCACAGTCACGAGACTGTATATAAATAAATCTGCAAATAAAATGCAATTTGTGTTCTTTCCAAAATATTTACAGTAGTGACTGCAATATGCGTTTCTCAGTATATGCTGATGTAATTCCTTGCCATTTGACTTTGTTTCCTCTCTCTGTTTTTCTGATGTCAGAAGCTGGATTTAAGACTTCCTTAGCAGGAAGCAGGTCTCACAGAAAAAATAAAGTCCAAAAACGCAATTTTTGATTGTCAGGCCTCCTGCTATTGAGTACAGAAACATATGAGACTGTTCTGTATGTTTCATGTTGTGTCATAAAAATGTGTGCTGTACCACTTCCTCCAATGGGACTGAGGTGTTCATTAGTGCATCTGCTCTGAGCTAATGCTAGTGGGGATGGAGTTGTTTGTTGTCACTAGGAACAGGTGAGGGCTAAAATGCATGCGTATACACTTGCCCTGATGAAACTGTATGGACTTTTTTGGGGGTTCTCCGTATTTTTTTTTTCCTTTGAAGAGAGAAAAAAGAAAACTAATTTGCAGAGTCATTTTTCAGCTCACACTGTGTGGCTTTTCAGATGTGGAACCTTTGGGAAGCACAAGCCTAAAGTTCCTGGAATCCGTGAACAGAGAACAGTGAGACAGTCACAAATGAGTAAACAAAGCAAGCGTGATTTAGCCATTCATTACCCTGTAACCAGCTATTGTTGTTGCTTTGAGGAGGAGTGGAGGAGGATGGCCTCCATAGAGATTTTGGATTCAATTAAAAAAACAACACCTGCTGAGGAAGCCCCTCATCCAGCTTCTGACATCAGACATATAGAGGGAGGAAACAAAATCAAATGGCAAGGAAAAACATCAGCGTATGGGGACAGAACAGGTGAAAATAATGTAAAAAATTACATATTAAATTTACTAAACAGAAAACTAATGTAAAGACAATCATGAAAATGAGGGTGTGATTTAGGACTACTAATAGAGATTTGTCACACCCCTGTGGACTGTCGATTATGGTTTCTCCCTCTGTGTCCTTATTTGGTTGTTCCTGTTCCCATTATTAGTTAATCACCTCATTGTGTTCACCTGTCTGCCCCTCATTATCTGCCCTATAAGTTCCTGTCTCTTGTATCCTAGTGTTGTCAGTTATTGTGAATGTTACCCTGTGCTTCTACCCTCTCGTGTATTCATTAAAGTGTTCTTGTGTCCTTCAACCTCATCGTCCTGCCTGTTCCCTGGCACAGCCACAACGTGACAGACTTTACAAATTATTATCTCATGTTTCAAAAGAACTATGCTGCAAATATGCAAAGTAAGGGGCTATTCATAAATGACACCTTCTTGTTTGGGTTGACTGGGTTTGGTGTAGACATTTTTGTGTTTACGTGCCACTAAGGGGTTAATACAATTTTTAAAAAAATATTAAAATAATAATAATGGCTCCATGAATGATTAAACAAAAAGAAACAATGAACAATATGTAAATTATGCCAGTCCAAATGTAATAACTTTAGCATACTATTTTATACATATTTTGTAAAAATATGTGGTCAGTTTGTTTCTTCTTCATCTTCTTCTTTTTGGAAAGAATGAATACTTTCAGCAAGAGTGCATTAAATTGATTAAAAGTGACAGTAAAGTCAGTTAACTGACAGTCAATCAGCATCATGTGACACTGAAGACTGGAGTAATGGCTGCTGAAAACTCAGCTTTGCCATCAGAGGAATAAACTACAGTTTAAAATACATAAAAGTTATTTTAAATAGTAACATTATTTCACAATATTTTACAGTATTGCATCAAATAAATGCAGCTCTCATAAGCATGAGATACAAAAACATTATATATATATATATATATATATATATATATATATATAGTATATAAAACATTATAAAAAACACTTATATAGCCTAAATTAGCAACTGTGAAAACATGCTAATAAATGTTTGAATATTTTCTTTTTTTTGGTCAAAATAAGAGCCAAAAAAAAAAAAACCTTGTTTCTTCACACGAGGAAAAGTAGTTCTCCAGATATATACATTTGCAAGAGAAGTCATCTCTCTCTTACAGGAGCTGAGCGTATGAGTCATGTTTACAGAGCACCTTGGGTTTAGAGGAAGAAGGGAAAAATTTTTGCTTACACTCAATAGTAATAATCGTAATAATAAAAAAAGGTGCAATGAGAACTACTCGCAGCCAGAAGCCCATTCATTAGTGCTCCATAGACCCCCGCAGGAGCGATGGGACCATTTTCCTGCATTGCATTCGGATCGGGGAGGCTCAGCAAATTTGTCGTCATGACATAAGGACAACGTCCTTTGTGCTCCGCTTCTGGAAATGGATTTGGAGATGTGCACCGGGGCTCTGAGGCGCAACCCTCTGACAAATAAGCAAATTCTGCATGAGTGCACAGACAGCAGCAGAAGAAATCAAGTGACTGGATAGAAACAATGAGAGAGAGGGGCGGGAGGAGACTAGCTCTCCAAATTCTGAACAGTTCAATGGCCCTTTTTTCCCCACATTGCCCAGCGCGAGCATATCAGGCCTGACACCTGCAAACTTCACCTCCGCTGCTTTAAGTACACACAAACTGCATCTCGAGTCTGTCGGGTAAGGCAACTTCACCTTAATGTGCATCACGCCACACATTTAGGAGTCTCTAAGTGTGATATGCATTCATCAAATAAATCCCTGAACTAATAAATGATTGAAACTATGAATAAGTAAACGATTGGCACTGATGGGATCAAGAGCGAGATGTTGTGCGCAGTGCACACTATACGGTCATGAACAGCATCATCGATCGCTGCCTCGCATGTTACTGATGTATAATAGAGGGACCGGGAGCGTCTTTCTCCATCGTGGAGTGTCCCTGCAGTACAGGCCTGGATTAGAAACCAGATTACTCTGTCACACTGAAGACCAGCTCTCTGATCAGTGGTTTATTACACTAATTGATCACCATCAGTCCACACATCCCAGGCGTCTCGAGTCACACCAGACTCCACACCTGCTTGCAAGGACTTTATTGATGTTGACCTAAATGTAGATGCTGTGACAGAATCACCCTGGGAGCTAAAAATGCTCTGATGTGTAGGCAAGGCAGATTTTAAACAAAATATTCCCCAAATTCCTGCATCAGAATGCAGCGTTTAAAAAGTGTAGGGATTTCTAACTATGAACGGACACTGATATCAGCCATCACGAGATTTGCTAAATCACCCAGCACATGAGTCCCATATTCTGGGTCTATGTCCTGTCAGTATGGTGAAATCATCTACTCGTGAGATCGAAACTAATTCGATCAGGAGACAACAAATCTATCTTTGGTATCAGGACTAAAAAGCCCTTTCACGACATATGGATACCTCATGATCGCGAATGTATAGAACTAGTATATCCAGCAGGAAAAGGATGAGTAAATTAACTGATGCCCTTAGGCTCATGAACACAAGGTTTATACAGCATGATTTTCGACCACCAGCTTCCCGCATGACCGAAACCCTTACTTCCTTTGCATTCCAAAGAAACAGAATGTACACAGACAATTCAGAAGACAATCAGTGAAAATCATTTGAAAGTATCAGAGCAATATACTCCCGAATAATATGCTTTCTGCT
>NW_015505215.1:3434156-3445412 GCF_001515645.1 Sinocyclocheilus grahami | reverse complement strand
TATATATATATATATATATATATATATATATATATATATATATATATATATATATATATATATATATATATATAGTATATAAAACATTATAAAAAACACTTATATAGCCTAAATTAGCAACTGTGAAAACATGCTAATAAATGTTTGAATATTTTCTTTTTTTTGGTCAAAATAAGAGCCAAAAAAAAAAAAACCTTGTTTCTTCACACGAGGAAAAGTAGTTCTCCAGATATATACATTTGCAAGAGAAGTCATCTCTCTCTTACAGGAGCTGAGCGTATGAGTCATGTTTACAGAGCACCTTGGGTTTAGAGGAAGAAGGGAAAAATTTTTGCTTACACTCAATAGTAATAATCGTAATAATAAAAAAAGGTGCAATGAGAACTACTCGCAGCCAGAAGCCCATTCATTAGTGCTCCATAGACCCCCGCAGGAGCGATGGGACCATTTTCCTGCATTGCATTCGGATCGGGGAGGCTCAGCAAATTTGTCGTCATGACATAAGGACAACGTCCTTTGTGCTCCGCTTCTGGAAATGGATTTGGAGATGTGCACCGGGGCTCTGAGGCGCAACCCTCTGACAAATAAGCAAATTCTGCATGAGTGCACAGACAGCAGCAGAAGAAATCAAGTGACTGGATAGAAACAATGAGAGAGAGGGGCGGGAGGAGACTAGCTCTCCAAATTCTGAACAGTTCAATGGCCCTTTTTTCCCCACATTGCCCAGCGCGAGCATATCAGGCCTGACACCTGCAAACTTCACCTCCGCTGCTTTAAGTACACACAAACTGCATCTCGAGTCTGTCGGGTAAGGCAACTTCACCTTAATGTGCATCACGCCACACATTTAGGAGTCTCTAAGTGTGATATGCATTCATCAAATAAATCCCTGAACTAATAAATGATTGAAACTATGAATAAGTAAACGATTGGCACTGATGGGATCAAGAGCGAGATGTTGTGCGCAGTGCACACTATACGGTCATGAACAGCATCATCGATCGCTGCCTCGCATGTTACTGATGTATAATAGAGGGACCGGGAGCATCTTTCTCCATCGTGGAGTGTCCCTGCAGTACAGGCCTGGATTAGAAACCAGATTACTCTGTCACACTGAAGATCAGCTCTCTGATCAGTGGTTTATTACACTAATTGATCACCATCAGTCCACACATCCCAGGCGTCTCGAGTCACACCAGACTCCACACCTGCTTGCAAGGACTTTATTGATGTTGACCTAAATGTAGATGCTGTGACAGAATCACCCTGGGAGCTAAAAATGCTCCGATGTGTAGGCAAGGCAGATTTTAAACAAAATATTCCCCAAATTCCTGCATCAGAATGCAGCGTTTAAAAAGTGTAGGGATTTCTAACTATGAACGGACACTGATATCAGCCATCACGAGATTTGCTAAATCACCCAGCACATGAGTCCCATATTCTGGGTCTATGTCCTGTCAGTATGGTGAAATCATCTACTCGTGAGATCGAAACTAATTCGATCAGGAGACAACAAATCTATCTTTGGTATCAGGACTAAAAAGCCCTTTCACGACATATGGATACCTCATGATCGCGAATGTATAGAACTAGTATATCCAGCAGGAAAAGGATGAGTAAATTAACTGATGCCCTTAGGCTCATGAACACAAGGTTTATACAGCATGATTTTCGACCACCAGCTTCCCGCATGACCGAAACCCTTACTTCCTTTGCTGCAAACTAACAAATTTGAAATCAGTTTAATCAGGTGGACTTGGGACATTCAGATCCGAGTCCTAGCAAAACCTGAATGTAGTAATCATCATTAATTCCCTATAATTACAAATTAATAATGAATAAATTATATGTCATTACAAAAGCTACAATGGTAGTCAGAGTTAAAGTTGCGGTCCGTAAGTTTTGCCTCTTTGTCGCCATCTTTGTTTGAAAAACTGGAATTGCAGTTACTTGCGGAATTATCTTCCTTGCGTGGCGATAGCCTGTAGCCGGGACAACTTCTTTATGTTTACAGACGTTACGTAATGGCGCAGCGGCATGCTCGAATTTCCTGCGAAAACCTACACGTACCACTCAAATGAGAAAACATTATTATAGGCTAACCGTTGTGAATCAGGCTAAAGTAAGGCGATAGTTTTGAACACTGGCTGGTTATGTACTTGCTCAAACATTGATTTTGGATCATTTTTAACCAAAAAAAGTTACGGACTGCAGCTTTAAGCAAAATTGAGAATTGAAAAATTGACCAGAGTCATTTTATGTAAATAGAATTGGACGCCGTTTTTTGTTCTAATTAAACATTTAGGAGTTATATGAATATCTACATTTCTTTTAAAATAAATGTAAAATACCTAAATATTAAAAATATGTTAAAAAAAATATATATAAATAAAAAAAATATATATTTTTTTTACATTCATATTTTTATAATTTTTTTATATATCCACCCTTTTATCTATATAAATTTTATTCTAGCATAAAAATTACTTTAGTTATGTTTACGAAATTATAATTTTTTTTACTTTAAAATTGTATTATAACTATATATTTTTTTAAATTATAATTATATAATTAATAACAGGAAGACAGAGAAAACTGTTATAGTAACTGAATATAATAATTACATAAAAATGTAAATTAATGTTATAAATATTGATTCAAATATTTAAATAAAACTAGTTAATTGTAATATCTTTATTAATAATTTATAATAATAATTTAAAATGTTATTTTGTCTGTCTGGCTGCCTGTTTGTTCATAAGGGCTATAAGGCTTTTGCACTTTCAAACTAAACTTAAAAAAACTAAACTAAACTAAAAAAAAACTAAACTAAACAAAACACCTTTCAAACATGGCTTTCTCAAGCCAATATTCAAAGTTCTGTCTTGTCAAACGTTGCTTTTCTGAGTAAAAATTTGTCACACAAACTTTTTCTACCTCTATTTAACTAGAATTCGGAAAATGAATTCTAATGGAATTTGAAAAAATAATTCTCAATTCAGTTCCGGATGGTGTACAACCCTGATGCTAGCATGGCCTATTCGAAGCCAAGTCTGTTTAATAAAAGCAGCTCTGTGCTAATTTAGGGCTTTAGCTATTTGTTTCATATTATTGATCTCGGTCTGCTTTTGCGTTTTGTATATTAACACTCTAATCATAAATCACATAATATAAATAATGCGCTCCGCCGCTTGCAGATGCAAGCCTTTGTCTCCACAGAGCACAAAACCAAAGGTCAAATGATTAGCTTTGCATGCATGCATGCCTTTAATGATTTGAATAAACCTTTGTGTCCGTGTGTGCATTCTCAGCAGAAGCAGCAATGAAACAGAGAAAAGAAGGACTAAATTAATGACTGCTCTTCTGTTTGCTAGCCTGCGTGTGCCAGGCAGATGACTCAGCAAAAATGGACTCTACCCATGCGAGTGATCCATAGAACCAGCTGCAGTTCATGCACAATACGCCAAGGATGCACTAACAGGATCTATTAAAAGACAAACTGAAAAGGCAGGAGGGCGTCGATATTCGAAGGTAGGGAAAAATATGGCGTCTACGCTAAAATGTTGTTGACAAGGATGCAAAAGCATGTTACACACTCAATGTTCACTAGTTGCTATTCTAGCTCGCCGATCAAACGTCTTCGAATGCATCGCTCGCGTTATACCCGACTGTGAGATGCTCATTTGAATTTATCAATACACCGTACACACAGTCATCAAGGCCTCAGTCAAACAATTCTCCACGCTACTTCAGGTGGGTTTCTAAATGATTAATACACAGCTCTCTAAGGAGCACGTTACTTCATAGACCCTCTCTTCATGCTCTGACTGCATTGTGAATAATTTGTTCTTCTAAAGTGCATTCCCAAGGTCTCACTTTGGGAAACTCCAGCCATTTATTTTGATTTGATCTCAAGCTTATGAGTAATTATGAAGTGCCATAGGGCACATTCTGCCTAGTCAGCAGAACTGAAAGCAAACATTAATTTACCATGCTTAGAGTCAAAGTATTACGAATACAAAGTCAAGTCTACGACTGCCACAGAAGGGAGGGGAAGGAGCGAAGATCATGTTAAACCAGTGATATTAGCAGAATACAAATGTACTGCGACCGGCGCCTGCAAAGTCTGCTGCTAAAACGTGGTGGAGAAATTATTTCGAGTGTGCACAAAAAAAGCAAAAAAGTTTATTTTCTCTCTTTGAGCAACTTTCCGAGTGCAGTTCAAGAGGAGAATAAATCCCTCCAGGACACAGAAACAAGAAAAGAGCCTGCCAATGGACAATCCGGTGGGAAAACGAGACATGCTGATCCGTGGGGAGCCTAAATACAGCTACACTAATGCCTCAGAAGGATTTAAATAATGCTACAGAGGTCCAGCGGGGCATATATAGTATCAAAACACATGCGATTGTCCAGAGAAGCTACTGCTGTCAAAATGTCTCAAGGGTACAAACAATAAATAGACGAATAGGACTAGATGGGGCAATTAAACATTTTACAATTCGCTTCAAGTGGTCAACTTGATCACAGGAGCCTGAGGGGGTCACAAACGCACACTCAAAGGATTATGGGTTACTTTAAGAGACTGCGAAGGATGCCGAAAGCCCCGTGGATGCAGTATGGGAGAAGTCGTACAGTCTTGGCTGACCTCTTACGAGAAAACGATGCGTTCTGCTGCAATGCTCTGCTTATTGAAATCATCTATGTTAAAATCACAGCCATTCAGCACATTAGCAGTGAAATTAATTGAAATAAGACAATTCAGCACATGCTGCTCAGTGGGCCCTCCTATCTTTGCACTCCATTGCTTTCATCTGCAGCCCTCTTGCTGGAGATAATGATCACATTTAGCCGCAGTGCCCCTAATAAGATGACAACCGTGGCCACTGCGTGCTCCCACTCATGCTAAAAAGCAGGCCACAAAGTCATCTTTACACGCAAATTACTTAACGTGCATTAATGAGGGGCTAAAAGTTTTGGTGATGTATTGCTCTCAAATCAATGATGAAGCGTGCGAGTTTTTAAAAAGCTACAAAGCACTGCCATTGCATAGAGTGGAAGATAATGTGTCGTTATGGTTGGTTTTGGTTCATTCTGGATATTGAGATGGGTTAATCATGTCCGTCTTTGAGATACAAGCCAAAAATGACCCATATTTCTCTGGAGTCTGAGGATTTGGGTTGTAGAGCAAAGAAGAATGAGTAAAATCTATGCGTAATCTACAATGAGTAATTACTGAATAGGCTGATCATTTTTCAGAGGTGTGTGTGTGGGAGGTTAATTGCCTGCAGGAGAGCTGAGGGAGGCTCTGGGAGATGAGGGTCAGTAAGACATGAGGATAGGGAGAGAGGTCACGGGGTAGGCTGGGAAACTCCTCTGCTGGTTAGTAATTACTGAAGGGGTCAAGACCAGTTGTATATGCACACACACACGCACTTCACATACTACTGTGGCAAAATAATACAAACAAGTAACAAACCCCTCACTCCCTCACCATCAGCTAGCGTCTACTGTTACCTGTTTACATGTGTTTCTTAAAGGGGTGCTATTATGCTTTTTCACTTTTTCAACTTTAGTCTGTTATGTTGCTGTTTAAGCATAAAAAAGATCTGCAAAGTTACAAAGCTCAAAGTCCAATTCAAAAGGAGATATTTTATTAAACAGAAATCACTTTTCAAAAACTACAACGAACGACTCATTTGGACTACAACGCATATTTTCTGGGATTTGTGATATCACAAATATCGACGAATGGGACGAGACCTGGTTGAGCTGCACTAGAGAAGGCAACGAGTGTTATCACTATGTCGGAGACACGCTAGCTTTCCCAAGGCAGACGGACTTAGAGTAGTACAATCATCCGGGTTTAAATCGCGCTAAAATTAATTTCATATTGACGCAATATTTACATTGAAGCTGGCAGGCGGCTATGGTAAGGGGCATGACATTTTCCGACCAGGCGCCGAATGCTGCCAATCACAACACACACTTGCCCAGCTAACCAATCACAACACACACTGGCCCAGCTAACCAATCACAGCACATTTCGTATTTCAGAAGGCGGGCCTTCATTTGATACAGGAACTATTCAAGCCATTCATGCCAGACTGGGGAGAGAGGTGTTGTAATAATGTAAAATATGTGAAAAATAATGTGTTTTTTGAACAACCCAGTATGAGAGCCTGTTCTAGTACACCCCCAAAACAAAATCAAGACTTTGTAAAAGAGCATAATAGGAACCCTTTAACACTCTCATCAGGAGTCTCATTTATTTAAGCTGTCTACTAAAAATGTCCAGCAGTGGACATACATGCATCACTAAAAAAATTTCATTTATTTGTTTGTTTGTTGTTATTCTATCTATCTATCTATCTATCTATCTATCTATCTATCTATCTATCTATCTATCTATCTATCTATCTATCTATCTATCTATCTATCTATCTATCTTCCTGAAAGTTATAAATGTGAGAATTACATTTAAAAACATTTCTTGAATAAAACTCTTGCCTCACTGAATCTAATTTCAGTGCTATTTGTATTGCATTATTTGATAAATAAATAAATAAATAAATACCTTCTTCAAACATCACTTATAAATCACTTATATATCTCTTATATTTACATATTTCATCTCAAGCATGCTGTTAGCTGACATTGTTATGTACTTGGTAAACAAGTACACAAACTTTTGAAAATAAACAAAATGAGCCACAGTTTCTCAGTCTTAATCTACCCATCTACCCTTTACCACTAGACTGAAGAGGGACTTTTTGTTTTGTGCTCTGACAGCTCTAGTCTAAGAGGTTCTCCACCATGCCAATCAAACCCTTCTCTTCACCAGCATTTAGTAAATACACCAGTCGCCCTGCCATGGTGAAAAAGGTTGTTTGTTTTCTGTCTGTTTTCCTCTCCCTTTTTTCCCCTTTTCCCACAAATTCTCTGAACACGGTGGGAGTCGTGCCTAATGAGCCACCACCCAGCATCTCCTCCTCTCCGCACCAGCCATGCGACCCTTAATCTGTGACTTAACCTGCCCACTGAGCGGCACTGCTGGCAGGAGAAATTACAGCCCTGCGGTTTACCCAGACTGCACTGTACCCCTCTCACAACATTTAATTAATCCACTGGGGAGCCAGATCTTGCTAAATATAATCGAACCCCGCCATTCCCACTGCCCTTTTGACATGCCACCGAAGAGATACGCGTCGATGAGAGTGCAATTAGATATGTATAAATATTGTTAATAACAAGATGACTACTCGAGTAGAAAGAAGTTGCACCGCAGAGAGTGGAAGGTGAAGGAGATGAAAGGTACTTAAAAGAGGCTTTTGCACCGAGACAGGATGTGGCGTGCTTTTCCGAGCTCCTGCCTGTATCATTCCCCAAACAGTCTCCCCAGTACCACCACAGGAGCCGGATGAGTTATTTTGTCAGGAGGGGCTCTAGTCACACAATGTTCTGTGATTTATCCATGATGGAAAACTCTGAAGAACAAATTGAGTCCTCTCGGGGCAAAGACAGAAAGAGGACATTCTCACTCAATGGCCATTTCGGAGCCCAGGTGTAAGAGCTAAAACGCCTCCAGCCTGATCAATGTATCGCCAACCCAGAAACATCCCGTACGCAACCCGTGCCATTCAAGCACCTGCGATAACTCAAACCTGCCTCGCGTTCGGATGCCCCACCTCCGTCTGCCGAGCTCTGCTGTGGGGTTATACTCATTTCCACTAAAAGCACTTTGGGGCAAATGTTCAATCAGACCCAAGATGATCTTAGCTGGAGAGGCAACAGGAAACAACGAATAAATAAAGGGCCTGCAGTAAAACCGTGAGCAGTGGAAGTGGACCCTGAAAGGATCAATCCTGGTAATTGCTGTGGTAGAAAATGAATCAGGCAGGAGGGGAGAGAAAGAGTGAGAGGGAGAGAGATATGTGGCCATATAAACACAGAGTGGTAAACAAGTGCAAGAGGAGCTGTGGGAGCACGCTAAGGCACGGTTACACACAAACAGACATGACCTGCAGCCTGAAAACATGCTGCACAGCCTTCAAAAAAATAAACAGCAGGTGGCCTACAAACCAGCTGCATTACAAGTAACTTTACACCTCGCTTATTCTGATAGAATCTGGAGGGCTTCCTATATGGATATAAAAAGTCAAAACTGAGAATTTCTGCACTTTTACTAATGCCATACGGCCATTTGAAAAGTGCTGAAGAGGAAAGAAATGCGCATGTGAGGACTTGGGATTATGAGGCAATCACTCGGCTCGGGTGTCAGGTCTCATTTGGAGCGGAAGTAGATGGTTGCTCCTGCTGCAGCACTTAGCATCACCTCCAAAAGCCCTGAGGCTACAGCAGACAGACTTCTTCTATAAGTGCAGTGTAAGAATGTATTTAGCTGTAGACAGGTAGGCGGGAAAAAGGGGTGGGAGGTGGGGAGGTGGAGAGGTGCACGGCTTGGGTTTCAAGGCCGGCAATAACCGTAGGATGATCGTGTCATGTGAGTAAAATGAAATGGTCACTGAGATGATGATGATGATGATGGCTGTCAAAGCCCCTCAGATTTCACTGATAATCAGAATGATCTATGGACATTTTATTTATGCATAGCAATTTCTGTTTTCCAATAATCCAATTGTGGGTAAATAGTCCATTCAACATTGAACAATATTTTCCAATGTATTAGAATTTCAGCATGGCTTTTTAAACCATTTACTGGAAATAGTTCAAACAAAAATGAAAATTCTGTCACAATTTACTCACTCATGTTATTCCAAACTTGTATGAATTTCTTTATTCTGCTGAACACAAAAGAAGATATTTTTTAAGATTTCTAGTAACTAAACAGTTTTGGTTACCATCAAGTTTTATTTTAGGGGGAAAATTACAGAAAATCTCTTCTTTAATTTTCCCCAGAAGAAAGAACATCATACAGGTTGTGTAAATTAAGGTAAGTAAGTAAATGATGACAGAACCTTTTGTTTTTGGGTAAACTATCCTGTTAAATATTTTTTTAGGAATCCAGCTAAACTGAGAACTATACTGCAGTCTGCCTTACACATAAATGCTATCTATTTTAGTTAAATTGCATTGGACAGCACTTAGGAACCTCATAGCAATAGCTGAAGCTTCAAGGTCAACAGCATATGCAAATAAATATTTCATATTTTGCAATTCCATCTAAAAAATGTAGAACTAATGTTTTTTTTAATGATGCAACATGGAATCAATTCTGATAAAAAAAAAAACTATAGCATTTTTTTAATTCAAGTTCTAGCCAACAGCAAGCCATCAAAACATTGTTCTAACACCTCAAACTTTAAAAAATACTGTGTAATAAAATAAATGACCGTGAAACGGTTACGAGGGTGCAAACGCATTTTTCCAATGAAAGAAGGTCTGGCTAGTGTATTTGAATTTTAATGCACTTTTGTAACAGAAACAAGGTCATCTACCTTTACTCTCCTCACACTTGCCATAGAAATCACCTCCATGGCAAACATCTCAAGAAGAAGCGTGCATTTGCCAAAGATGGACAGTGCCTTTTCAAACAACAGAAAAGTCTCATAATATCAGTATGCCACCCACTAAAACATGAGTGTCGTTAAATCAATAATTAATTTACTTTAATGAGATAAGTACTTTGGAAACTAATTGCATGCTGCCCCATTTAGTCAAGCCATTCAGGGGCCTTAATGCAAAACACATCTGCGTTACGTGGCTGCAGGACACACCAGGTTTAGATGGTTGCATCTTTGTCCAAAGTTGTGACAGCGTGTCACGTTTTCAGATCAACACTGCATAAGTTAAATCTCTAGTTACTACTTATCCCACAACCTGTATATGATTCAATGGTGTCTCCAAAAGAAAACCTTTGCATTTTGAGTAAATGTGTGATATGTAATATCTATGCAAATTTGGAGGTAGCCGCAACAGACTTTGTATCAGAGAAGAGGTCTTGATGTTAAAAAAAAAAATTAGATTTATTTCACAGATGACATCCTTTAACATGGCGTCACTGTATAACGTCTCTAGGTTACGTATATCTCGTTTCCCGAGGGAACGAGATGCTGCGTCGAGATCACTTTGGGAATGACAATACCCACTGCACCATACTACCAAGTCCCTGCCTGTGTGTGTATCTTACGAGCACATCATGAAGAGAGAACTTGGGAACCTGGGGTAGATGCCAGGTCTAGGTTGTAAAAGCGGACAAAAGTGTGCGGAGAGGACCAGCCCGCCGCAGCACAAATGTCCTGCAAGGTCACACCCAAGTTGAAAGCCTTGAAGGCCGCCATACTTCTGGTTGAGTGCGCTCTGACCCCCATAGGAGACAGTAGGCCAGAGGACTTGTAAGCTAGTGAGATGGCCTCGACCACCCACCTACTCATGGTCTGCTTCGTCGCCGGATATCCTTTCTTTGGTGGACCAAAACAAACAAACAGCTGATCTGCCTTATGCCACGCATAACCCTGCGGAGAATTGCTCCTGCAGAAACTCCAGAACTGTACCAACTGGGCAGTTGACTGGGTCCTGCAGTCGCTGTCCGCACCATGAAGTGAAAAGTTCCACTTCAAGGCATACTGTTTCCATAACTCCGGGTGGGGGTGATGAATGGCGCTCCCCGCCTGAGAGAGGAGGTCCCTCCTGATTGGAATCTCCAGCAGAGAGCCGTCGAGGAGGGACACCAAGTCCGAGAACTATACTTGAGCGTGAGCAACTTGACCAAAACTTCTTCTATGGGTTCAAAGGGGGCATTGCATAAGCCCTCCAGAACCACAGCCAGGTCCCATGAGGGCACCTTAGTGCGCTGCACTGGCCTCATCCTCAGGATGCCACAGAGGAAACGAGTGATAAGTGGGTGTCTTCCCAATGATTGACCACCCAGAAGGGCGTGGTAAGCAGCTAAGGCCGCCACGTATACCTTCAGAGTGGAGGGAGATAACCCTGCGGAGAATTGCTCCTGCAGAAACTCCAGAACTGTACCAACTGGGCAGTTGACTGGGTCCTGCAGTCGCTGTCCGCACCATGAAGTGAAAAGTTCCACTTCAAGGCATACTGTTTCCATAACTCCGGGTGGGGGTGATGAATGGCGCTCCCCGCCTGAGAGAGGAGGTCCCTCCTGATTGGAATCTCCAGCGGAGAGCCGTCGAGGAGGGACACCAAGTCCGAGAACTATGCTCGGGCCGGCCAGGACGGAGCTACTAGCAACAGACGGACCCCATCCCGGCGTACCCTCTCCAGAACTCTCGG
>NW_015505215.1:3420126-3432875 GCF_001515645.1 Sinocyclocheilus grahami | reverse complement strand
AATGCCTGAAGTACTATGGGCCCTGGTGAAGAAGTGGGCACCTTAGGGACATACCCGTCCCTCGGGTAAAGGAATGCCCTAACCATGCCTGGAGCAAATTCCAGGCACGAAACAGAAAGTACCTGAAGATCCCTGATCCTTATTAGTGAGGAAATAGCGAGGAGAAAGATGGTCTTGAGCGTGAGCAACTTGACCAAAACTTCTTCTATGGGTTCAAAGGGGGCATTGCATAAGCCCTCCAGAACCACAGCCAGGTCCCATGAGGGCACCTTAGTGCGCTGCACTGGCCTCAGCCTCAGGATGCCACAGAGGAAACGAGTGATAAGTGGGTGTCTTCCCAATGATTGACCACCCAGAAGGGCGTGGTAAGCAGCTAAGGCTGCCACGTATACCTTCAGAGTGGAGGGAGATAACCCTGCGGAGAATTGCTCCTGCAGAAACTCCAGAACTGTACCAACTGGGCAGTTGACTGGGTCCCTGTCCGCATGTCCGCACCATGAAGTGAAAAGTTCCACTTCAAGGCATACTGTTTCCATAACTCCGGGTGGGGGTGATGTCCCCGCCTGCCCGCCTGAGAGAGGAGGTCCCTCCTGATTGGAATCTCCAGCGGAGAGCCGTCGAGGAGGGACACCAAGTCCGAGAACTATGCTCGGGCCGGCCAGGACGGAGCTACTAGCAACAGACGGACCCCATCCCGGCGTACCCTCTCCAGAACTCTCGGGAGCAGAGTGATCGGGGGAAAAGCGTACAGATGAAGCCTCGGCCACGTCTGCACCATGGCATCCAGCCCCAGTGGAGCTGGATGCGTGAGGAAGAACCAGAGTGGACAGTGTGTCATTTCCTGCGACACAAATAGATCAACTTCCGCCTGCCAAATTCCCTCCAAATGAGCTCCACCACCTCGGGGTGGAGCCTCCATCCCCCGGGCCTCAGCCCCTGTCTCAACAGAATATCTGCCCCCTGATTTAGATACCCAGGGAGCTTCCCCTGAGCCCACAGAAGGATCTGGCGCGCCAGCTTGTACAAGGGGCACGAACGCAGACCCCCCTGTCGATGATGTAGGAGACCACCGATATGTTGTCTGTGCGGACAAGCACATGACGCCCCCTTAGGTCTGGAAGGAAGTGTGTCAGAGCTCGAAACACGGGGCCGAAGGGAAGAACTCTATTGGTATGCTTCGCCCCCGAAAGCAAACCTTAGGAACTTCCAGTGTTGAGGGAGGATGGAAACATGGAAATAAGCATCTTTGAGATCTATCGTAACAAACCAGTCCTCGGACTGGATTTGAGATACTATATGCTTGATAGTGAGCATCTTGAACCAAAGCCGTTTGATAGCATGGTTCAGAAGACAGAGATCTAAGATCGGACGCAACCCCCCATCCTTCTTCGGAACGATGAAGTAACGGCTGTAGAACCCGGACGCTCTCTCGAGAGGCGGAACACGTTCTATGGCCCCTTCCTCAAGAGAGTATCTACTTCTTGTTCCATTATCAGAGCCTGCTCGGGGCCCACTAGTGTGGGGATGACCCCATTGAAACGAGGCGGATGAGAACCGAACTGGATTCTGTAACCTTTCTCTACAATCTGCAGGACCCATTTTGAGATATTTGGTAGAAGTTTCCACGCTACCAGAAGATCTACGCTACCAGCCTCTCGAGGCTGGCCTCTGGTGTTATTAGAGGAGCCAGTTCGGTGCCCTGAAGCGGATGACCGGCAGGGAATGACCGACTTGACTGCTGTAGCACCCTCACTTGAGGGGGCGAGCTCTCCCGTGCCGTACCGTTGCCGGGCGGCAGCTGGGAATTTCGCTCGTCGGAGCTCACTGAGCCCTGAAGCACCGAGGTGGCAGGGGTATCAATGAACCTCCGTGAGGGATCTGAGGGAACAACCGACCTGACTGCTGTAGCCTCTTCACTTGAGGGGGCGAGCTCTCCCGTGCCGTACCGTTGCCGGGCGGCAGCTGGGATTTTCGTTCATCGGAGTTCACTGAGCCCTGAAGCACAGACGGTGGCAGGGGTATCAGTGAACCTCCGTGAGGGCACTGAGGAGGATTGGGCACCGTATACTGAGGTGTTATCCTTTCCTCCCCAGGTGGGGCTGCTCTCAGGGACCTGACAATGGTAGGACCGTTTAGCCGAGGTCCTCTTAGACAAAATAACGGTCTGCAGATCCGTTTTCGGTCTAGAAGACCCCGACTGAGAGCGTCGCCCCGACCCCCGATCTTTCTGTGGAGGGGTGCGGGTTGCAACGCTCTGTTTTTGAGACTGGCGATTTGAGGAGCTTGATATATTCTTTTGAATGCTTGTGAACTGACAGACAACAGTAAATAGACTGACATATACACAGAGCGCTACTGAAGAGCAGAAGCTAACTTGCAC
The DNA here is from genome assembly GCF_001515645.1 of Sinocyclocheilus grahami. NCBI lineage: Eukaryota > Metazoa > Chordata > Actinopteri > Cypriniformes > Cyprinidae > Sinocyclocheilus > Sinocyclocheilus grahami. The sequence goes on along the minus strand of NW_015505215.1, from coordinate 3,430,495 downwards.
TCGGAAAGTATCTGATTTTACACGTGCTTCAGAACGCGGTCATGCAGGGATGTTCCCAAAGCGATCTCGACGCAGCTCGAGTTCCTGAAGGGGAACTATATATATTAAATTTGAGGTATACTGGATTATAATGTTTTCTGTGAAATATATTTGGCTTGAGAAAGAACTTTTAAACAGGCATATTTGTTTGTTAGAAGAAAATGGATTTAATTGCATCTAAAGTGAATTACCAATGATCGAACCTTACGATCTTGTTTCACCTGGTTGAGCTCTTAAATTAAACTGTCCAGTCACATCCAGCTGGTTTTTAGCTGAAGGTACAAGTGATCTTCTTGGCCGGAAAGACCAAACAATATTCAATGGAGGCATTATTGCTTAGCAATAATGCATGAATGTGATGCACATTGATTTAAAGTGCCACCGGTATGCCATGCACTGTACAAAACAGCCAATTAAGTTATCAAGCAGGCTTGCAATTATTTATCAGTGTTGAATTAGTCTGGTGTTTGTATATTTAAAAAGGGGACATGTCAAATCAGAGCACTGATTATCTGTTTCATTTTGTGTTGATCTTATTTAATCTAATTTAATCATCTAATTCTTTAATGGAAAACAGAACTAAGCACTGGTGCAACATCAGGCTTTTTGTTTTCTTAAACAGTTGTGGAGCCTAAAAGGCAAATGTAAATTAGCGCAGCTTAATGTAGTTAAGCGGTTTTCAAATTATACTTTATTTTATGAAATTCAAAAGTATATTTTATAGAACATCCTTCCAGCAAACGGTTTTAACAGTTTTAAACTGGATTTTCGAGTGAAGTTTTGCTACATTAGTTCTATTTTATTGTAACAAAAAAGTGTCATTATAAACTCATTACCTATCAACATTTTATTTTATTATATAATGTTCATTATAATACTGTTAATATGTGAAGCATTACAGCCACTGCTATTTGTGTTATATAACCAACAAAACTGTGATTTTAGAGGACACCGGGGCTAGTTGTCACACAGGAAAGTTTATGTTATAAAGGTTTTGAGACAAAAGTTCAACTACATAAATGTGTTAATTGGAGTAAGTTGCCCTAAAGGGAATAAAAAATTTTTTTGACACTGACTCAAAAGAATAAATTTATTTGGAAATACGAAATACAATGAAACTTTAAAAAAAAGCAATCGTCATCCTAACTGTATTTACACAAATATTATAGAATGTCCATGCCCAGTATCAACAATACTGAAACAAAGCAAAAATGTAAAAGGCTCAAAAATATCAAACCATTGTACCAAAAACTGTAATTCATGAATTGTACCTTAACATATAAAACATGTGACAACTTACCTTTTGACAACTATATACATATATAGTGTCCCCTTTATAGTATTGTAATGTCTGAAGAATGAAAGACAAATGTGTTTAATTAGAACGTATTATATTAGTTTATATTTAGTTTACAGCCAATAAAATTACAATGAATTGTTACATATATAAAAAGATTTATATGTATTAATTACAACAGGACCAAACTAGCAAGCAAACCAAAATGTCATATTATGCTGTTAAATATGATTTAAAAATGTGTGCAATTTTTAGCCTGGTAGAATATTTCTGAGAGACATGTGGCATATGTATTTGTGGCGGCTCATGTATTCCTGAGGGTCACTGCGGGGATTCCTGTACTTGATCTCATACCTGTTGAGCTAACACATTTTTTTGAACAGGAAAGGATTTCATTACATTAGCATGCTGTGCTCTGACTAAATTTGTAAGTTTAATCAGCTTCAATTAAATTACAAGCCAAACATAGAAAGTGAGGAGCGCAGCAAACGTGTCCGTTACCGTCTGCTTCCATCAGTGGAATCAAGGATGTTTTTTAAGCAGGGCTGATTTTTTTAAACCTGCACACATGTATTATACTGCGTACACATGAATAATACATGCACTCACATGGATGCACATACCCATGAGCACTGGAAAAACCTATGCGGATTTATAATCATTTGCATGTATAGGGAATATGCATAAAAAGCTGCATGATGTCCTGATCAAGCAATGTATTGATTTCCCGCAAACAAAAGATATTGTGAGGCCATGAATATGTAACACTAACAAAAATATGCACAGACATGTAATCAGAGGGAAATATTTCATATCTGATCACATCTGACTGTGCACAACCTTGACTTTTTTTTAATGCAAAAGAGACCGCATTTTACAACCTCTCGCCATGGAGCGAAGTGTGCTATAAACGTCTGCCGTCTCCCAGAAACCACCACCAACATAAGCTGCACACTCATAACTCCAGACATCCCCTGGGAGATATTATTTTGGTATTACATGCCCGAGAGACAGTTGTAATATAATGATAGCATGTTATGAATGGCCTCTTTATAATATGCCTTGGTTAAAGAGATTAATGAAAATTTAATCAGATGGGTACATACACTGAAAAAACGTAAATATTAAGTTGTTTTTTTCCTTCAAAGCTGTCTACATGGATTTATGCCCCAGAAAGTATTCTGACACTTCAAACACATTTGAATATGCACTACCATTCAAAGGTTTGGGGGTGATTATGATTAAGTTTTAAACTAATTGTACTTTCATGCATTTAAATTGACTGCATTAAAAAAAGAAATAATTTGCAAAAAATATGAAGCAGCACAACTGTTTTGATAATCATAAGAAACGTTTCTTGAGCACTAAAGTATCATAACAGAATGATTCTGAAGGATCATGTGACACTGAAGACTGAAGTAATGTCAGCTGAAAATTTAGCTTTGTCATTACAGGAATAAATTACATTTTAAAATATATCAAAATAGAAACAGTAACAACATTTCACAATATTAATGTTTTTGCTGATCAAATAAAAGAACAAAATAATGGTAGTGTTTATATGCAAAATAATAATAATAATAATAATAATAATAATAATAATAAATAAAACATTAAAAAAGCTTATATTCAAAGCCAGTGTTGTGTTGAATTGTTAGGGATTATAATACCTACTCCTATCAAGCACATTTATTATTATTATTTTTTTGGCTGAAGCTAATCTTTGAGGCCCACTCTATATGTAAGTGATCTGCAATCATCTTAAGAAGTTTTGATGCAGTCAATCACCATCAATTTTATTTCATTGTAACTTTTTCCAAAACAACTATTCTCATTATATGAACTTGGTGTTTAGAATCGATAAAATCCAACAACATGAAACCAAATAGATTAATGCATCAGTGGTTGAGAATCTAATCAGGGCTTTGACAAAGTCGCATGTAATCCATTCCCAGATCTGTCTGTGCGTCAATCCAACAGTCATTTATCAGCAAATAAGATGCTCTGAGAGGAATCAATTGGCAACAATATGAGTGATCCACATTTTCAAAATCTAATGCATCTCTTCATAGATTTGCCAATTTACAAAAATCTCCTCCATCAAAGCCAGGTATGTCAGCGGAAAAGGTGGGCTGTTCGGGACCCCTGAACAGTGAGTGATGCATAACATCTCCTCTGCAATGAGAGAGACACTGAGTGACGGGTTGATAAAGAGGGGCGTTGTTGTTTAGATCAGCATATATATGTGCTTGAGTTTGTTATGCGTGCGTGCGTGCACATCTGTGCGCTTACACAAATTTATGTACGCTCCCTTCACCGCTCGATAGAGATCAGCAGTTGAGACAGTCTCCACCCGACTTCACCCCTCCGACCCCCCACCCCTCACACACATGCTCCGGAGAGGAATGATTTAAAGGTGCTGAGATTTGTGGGTTCAACCCACGGCCAGATGAGCTGACACCTCCATAAATCAGAGCGGGTGGCCTGCCGCACACAGCCCACCTGCGAGCCGCCCCCCGGCCAGCCTGGCCTGAAACGCTGACGCCATACTACCTGCCCCTTGGCCGGACACACGCATCTTGAACAGCCCTCATTAACTCCTGAGCCTCAGCTAAACCTCGAAAAACACACACGCAGATATAAACACCCACACAAACAGGCTGGCGTTCCAGTCCAGGTGATTAGGAAACAGCAAACCTCACCAGACAAGCACTTGTTCTAATCCCAAGAGGGAATTCCTGTGATGTGGCAACCCAACATGTTGTGCCCTGCAGCCAAACAAACTGCTTCTAATGTGCTGCTAAATATGGGACTGTTTCTTTTTTTCTTTTTTTTTGTGTGCAATACATCTCCATGGCTTATAAACACATCAACAAAACATTCATTTAGAAGTAGCCTCCACTGTTTTAGATGTAAATGAGACTAAAGCTGCAGCTCCCAAAAGGGGTGACTCTGTTTAGTCAGCGTCTCTATAAAACAACGCATTACCTTATCTAAAAGATGCTGATGAGTAAATTTTCATGCTATTTTAGAAAAAAAATGAGCACTGAAACTAACCTTGTTAGATTGAATAAAACTAGATATCACCGCACAAGTTTGTGCCTAACTTTCTCTATGACTTTCTTCTCACTGACCTTTTACCAAAAGAGAAATGAAATGCTAAATAAAAAAGAAAGTTCCATAGCATCTCCACAATGTATCACCTTATCTAAAATATGCTGATGACTAAAAATGTAATTGTTGTCTAAAAAACAAAACAAAAAAAAAACACTAAACCTAACCTGGTTAGATTTAAAGGGGTCATATGATGCGATTTAAAATTTTAAATTCTGTTACACCAAATACACCAAATAATGATCTTTAAAAAAGCATCATATGACCCCTTTAACATAACTACATATCACCACACAAGTATCTAACTTTTTCTACTTTCTCCTCACTAACCTTTTACCAAGGAGAAATTAAATGCAAAATACAAGGAAGGAAGTTGGAATTTGAATAGAAATTACAGGAAGAAGAATTCAATGAATAGCAATTCAAAGAAATTCAACACAGGTAATACAGTACATTGTGGGAAATTAAGTGTTCTTCTATCCTGGTTGGCAAAAGATTATTATATTTTATATTATGAAATATATAAAATAATTTCTACAGTTGATCCATCCATCCATTTATCCTTCTAATCGACTTAAACTTAAAAGTTGTTCATCTTTTTCCAAAAATTTCAAACAGGACTTTGTCAAGCTAGCATTCAAATTTTGTCTTGACAAACTTCAACTTTTTAACTTGAATTTCAATATTTTTTTTAAAAATTGTTACATCACATTGAAACTAACCTAGTTAGCTTTAATATAACCAGATATCCCCACACAAGTTTGTGCTTGCTTTCTCTAGAAATTTCTTCTCACTGACCTTTTACCAAGGAGAAATAAATGCAAAATAAAAAAAGAACTGAAAACTGTCAACCTTGTGACTTTTAATGGGGCCAGGACTGTCATTGCAGCCCACTCTCCACAAGGTCCAAGCTGGGCTCGAGCTGGCCTCACCTGGTCCGGGACCAGGAGCCAACAAAGGACATGTTCTTAATTAAAAGTGTATGGCTTTAGGGGGCCTGAACTGTCACTCAGAGAGTGCACTGTTACCTTTAGAGATGAGAGCTTGGGCCACGCTGGAGGCACAGGGGAGGAGGAAAAGCCAGGACGGGAACCAGAAGAATCGAAGACAAAATGACGGTTGCTAATAAAAATAAATGATCAGTGCTGCACAGTTATGAATCATCCTCCTGCAATTCGTGCACTTACCTCCACTTTGTCCTTGGACCACAAAGCCATAATTAAATATTAGTAAAACGTTATGATGTTCTTCTTTATTAGACATTCCATGCTAGTCTACAGTGCCTGAGGGGGATCGAGACAAACTGCCTATCAACCCTGCAAAATAATGACGGATGCGCCATACCGCACTTGTAGAAGGATCGTCTCTATTAAAGTGAATTATTTGTTCATTCGTCTCATTATATGGCTCTATTCAAATCATTCAGCGCTGTGCAGTGTGTGCGATTGTTAGTAATGAGATCCATCAATGCTGAACGATAAGATCAGATTCCTCCGTCGTGATAAAAGACACCTCTGTGTACCCACACTCGGACTGATGAAAGTGCACATGAGGCTTTGGTGTGTAATAAGATCTCTGATCACCTGTACCGTGTTTGAGGTTGATGGCACTTAGACAAACCTCACATCAGAGGAGCTGTAAACCAGTGATTGATTGATTCCAAAGTTGAAACAGATGCTCTTATTGATGAGCCATTTAACTGGACTGAATGTGGAAGAGAGGGTCTCAAATGTGTTGAGTGAACCTTGGGGAGCGAGTTGCACTAGACACCTGGGACACGGCGAGACACAAACATCCTTAACGATGCTCCTATCCACTGACACGCGGTTCACACCTGTGCAAACAGCAATGCAAACATGCTTGCATGGGGACAAAATCAATTCCATCAGGATTTTCTCCATTGTGCTGCAGGGAGTATAATGAAAACTGTGATGTAAAGGAATATGTAATGAAAAAAAACTTGCTACAAAGAAACTACGTACCTTACAATGTACCTTATAGTTGTTTAAAAAAAATCACAATCAAAGAATTGGCTCCAAAAATAAACTGTCAACCCCAAAGGAAGTTTTATTGTATCAATCTATTTGATTTGAATCTATCCATCCTTATTTCTAATCAACTCATCTATCTATCTATCCATCTCAAAACTTTTCATTTTGTTCCAAAAAAGTTTGAAAAACTTTGCCAATCCAGCATTCAAATTTTTTCCATTCATCCATCCATCAATCATCCATCCAACTTGAAAGCTTTGTATCTTTTTCCAAAAAATTCAAACAAGATTGTCAAGCTAGCATTGAAATTTTGTCTAGACAAACTTTGCTTTACTTTTTACTTTACATTTTTATTTTGTTTCATTCAAATTCAGGAACTTAAATTGAATTTAAAAAGCATTCATCAATTTTGAATGGCATCCAACCCTAGTTCTTAATACACAGAAAACAAACCTCAAAGCACCACCGGGCTCACTCACAAAAATACAGTTCCTCATATAGATTATTACCTAATTTAATCTAAATTAACCTACAGAACTACTCAAGGCAGCAAGTTTTAGTCAGTGCCATACGTGTGCATATATGACCGTGCACACGTATGTACAATCTGGCTTTTCTCATTTCTTCTTGTTATTGCCAGCACAGGAGAAAGCCTCTGGGGCACACATTAAATAAAGAAGAAGAGGGAAGTTTTCACTTCACCTCAACTTTGGACAGATGTTCCATTCTTCTGCTACAGACCTGCAGCTTTGCAGTTTGTCAAGCTTTCTTAAAAAAAAAAAAAAAAAATCAATCAGACGCGTCTCAATTAATCTGCCGGCTTGTGCATTGATTGTGCCTTTAAATTGGGTCAACAGGATTGTCTATTTAAAGGGCAGGACCCTTTAATCATCATTTTATGTCCAATAGACTTACCAGAGCTACAGTGGTCCTGATGCCTGCACTAGAACAGGTTCCTGTCCTATACGGCATATATTTCCTCCTCTCTCTCCGACAGCAAACATCCATGCAGCCATAAAACCAGACATGCACACTATAGCAACTTCCCATGTGGCCTGTGCAAGCACAGCACTGTTTTGATTATGATGTGTGGGAATGTATGTTGTAATGCTAGCTACACCTGCAGACAAACTGTATGGAGCTGGATGGAGCTTTGTAGTGGCGGATACTCTGTCATGACTTCAGGTCCCTCTACAGGGTCTATGAATGGCAGAGGTATGCAGTATCCAGCAAAGAGTGTCTACGTGGCTTAGGATGTTCACACTGTACATCTATTTTGTTTGTTTGGACTCACACACTTTAGTTTTGCAAGTGATGAAATCAGATCAGTTTGTTGAGAAAACGTTGTCAACATTCAGTGGATCCACATCTATAAACGACACAGAAAGTAGCTGTCAATGTGGAAAGACTGATAACTGGAAATTCTATTTTTTTACCTTCTTTTGAGTCTCCGAGTCTATTTCCTACAATACATATATTTGTTCTACTGCTTATCACAACAAACTTTGCATATTACATTGATTTGAATCCCATTTTACCGTATGTGTTTAACATCGTCATTGTAGCCAATCACAGACACGTCTGTTGCAACGACCAATTAGAAGTTTTTAAGTTAACCAGTGACGCATCCACTCATTGCCACTCAAGGTTTTGGCTAAACGCTTGTGAATTCTTGCATTAAAACTAAAAAGGTTTAATGTAAATACAAGATTCATTGCTCAGTGTAGGCAACTTCATTGATCATAATGGGTGTTTCCGCAAACGTGCAGAGCTCAGTCAGTGAACACACATTGAAGAGATTGAAAGCTTCAGTGATTATAAAGGGAGCACACTTTGCTCACTTTCTGTTTCTAACCCATTCACAGTTTGAATATATATTTTCTTTTTCATGCTACAAGCTACACAATGCAAAGTTTCTGGACTGACAACTGTAATTAAATGCAGGACTGAATCTGAAATGTGATGATTGACAGTAATAACCATGTCAACAAATGGGAGAAAAAAATCTGATACTACTGCACGTCAGAGCAGATCTGTGCATTAAGGGATGGTTCTTACAAAACACATTTTTTTTTTTTTTCACATTTTGCAGTAAACAATTGTATGTTCTTCGTAACAATAGCTGTTCTATCCAGATAATGTCTTCTTCATTTTTTTGAGAGCAAATGGAAAAATTTGGTTTGGATCCCATTTGTAAAAGTCGGTCTGTCTGAATACAATCTTAGTGTTGCATACCTAATCACATTTTCTGCACTGGATGATTCTAAATGTAAAAACTCTGTTGATAAACTGTATCAATGCTGCGGGCTACACGAGAACAGTCTCTATTTCCATTCTCTTTCTCCCCCTCTCTCTCTAGTGTGATTTACTCTAGCTGTCTGAGGGGGCACTGGAGGAAGTCTCCTTATGAAAGAGGATGACTGTCTTAAGAGTTGTGATGATGGATGTTGCCATGACGACATGAAGGCACATGAGACAGGAGTGCCGGTTGTTTATGGACGAGGCTGAGGTGCCATGGCAGCCATTGTAAATCCTCTAGCCGCTCACCTTAGGAGGGGAGAGAGAAAAGTGGGAAAGAGGAGAAGAATAGACCACTACTCTTTCTCTGAGCCGAATAGGATGCCAGTGTCTTATTGGATAGTGGCTAATATAAATTACTTTATGGCTTCCACTTCTAAAAGGTAAGAGAGCAGTGCATGATAACTTGATCCCGGTACCTCATTTGTTTGGCGTAAGCAGCTCAGGCACCCGGGCCACGCTGTTGGCACATCTGAGCAAATGTAACCTTAGATTTCCGATAAGAGCCAGGTGCGTTAATAAGAAAGGCCACTGGAGAATCTAACCTATCTCAACCTCTCAAGACTTCTGCGTCGCCTCTCAGCCAAGTCCTAACTTCCCACCTACAGAGAAGGGCTAAAAAAAGCAACAAGCCTCTATTAATGAATGTGTTTATTTATTTCCTTTAATAGATTTCGGGCCAAGGGCCCTGTGGGAGTGAGGAAAGTGGTGTTTCAGCAGCTTTCAGATCCCTCTCCGAACGGGTGCAAAGGAAGAGGGAGGGACGTCAAATCGATAGGGCGCTGCACCAAGCGAAGCTACACAGTGGTTTCAGCGAGTGCCCCTGTGAGCTACTTCATCTTATAGAAAGAGAAGAAATAAGCCCCGGCTGAGAGGGTGAATCAGCATCGCTGCTAATCAATTAATGGCCCTCATTCATTAAGTGATGAGTCGATTAACGAGCATGTTATTCTTGAGGAGGCTGACACATAATCATGGGAAGGCTTCATTGCACTTTTGCTTTAAAGTGAAAAGCAGAAAGATCACTATTGTGATTATTGTCTGGTCAGGCCGTTGAGGAGGGCGGTGTACTGAATAGACAATGTCTGTCCTTTTTGACATTTCTCAATCACAATAGCAAAAGGATGTCATCAAGAGGGAGGTTTGTCACCGTGATTAGAGTCAAGATGGTTTCACTCATCAGTTAAGGTCTTACATTACTATTGATCCTAAAATCAGAAAGCACATGGCATCTTCTTTACACACAAGTATGATACAATGAATACACAAAGGTTTTTATACTGCATTATTGACCCTGAGCCCTGAAAAAATTAGGGCTGTCATTTTAATATTGATTCATTTTTTTAATCAAATCAAATTAATTGCATGATATACTTATTAATTGATTAAAAAACATTTATATATTTTTTTTTCTTGAAATGACTGAAGACATTCCATTATTTTGGCAGAAAAAAAGCAATGAATAGACAATAGACAAATTTGACATTTATGTAAAAAGTAAAATAAAAAAGTATTTTTATTATTTATGATTCATTACTTTCATTCATGCATATACAGTATATATATATATATATATATATATATATATATATATATATATATATATATATATATATATATATTTTTTAGT
>NW_015505215.1:3407928-3418615 GCF_001515645.1 Sinocyclocheilus grahami | reverse complement strand
AACCTTGAAATTATGACACAAGACACTCCTTCTTGATAAATGAAACATGAATTTTATTGGCTAATCTAGATTACATAAAAACCTAACTAAAACATACACATATACACACACATACACACAAAGATTCAAGGAAATGAGTCAACGGAGTTGCATGAAGTTTTCAAAGTCCTAACTCGTTTTCGCGAGTGGTTTTAAATTCAGCCTAGGAGAAACACCAAGCAGAGATTGTCTTATCTTTACTGCTTAACTCAATTCACCAGTTCAACACCGATGTCAGCAGATAGAAGTTTTGTTTGTACTTGCGTTTTGCTTAGTTGACAGCTGAAAGCTGAGGCGATTCCGTCGCTGACGCGGGCGTGCTGGAGGGGATTCCGTTGCTGATTGGCTGTTGATCTGGTGCCGGAATGACGTTTGGATGACGTCCTTTTGGGGAGATCCCTCGTTGGATTGGTTGGTTTCTTGATGAAACAGAAGCTTGAGCAGTTCTACTAAAAGTCTGAGTTTGAAAGACTTTAAGTTCTTTGAAGATCGCGAAGTTTCACTGAAGTGTTTGAGTTCTTAGATGGTCTCGCTATTGCGGTGGTGCGGCGTGGGGCGCTTTGTCGCGCTCACCAAAAGGAAAGCCAGACGACTTGATCGGGTAAAAGCAAGCACCGAATCGGTGTTGGAGTGGGGTTTTGATCTGCAGTTACTTAAATATCATGACCATTCCTACAAGCCTAAACTTCGCATATCTGGCATACACGGAGTACCTTTAATCCCTTTATCTATAAAAAGGGTTATAAGTCATAGTTAGAAATCCCTACAATATATATTTTTATATATATATATATATATATATATGAATGCATACCTTTGAATGAAAATCACACCAACTGACAGACAGCCCTAAAAAAGTTATATGCCATTACATTCAGCCATAACTTTCAAAGAGCTATGGAAATATCACTTTTATAATAGCAAGGGTTAGCTTAAAGCAAGGCCACTATGAATGAGGTAGAATTCTTGCTGGTTGGTAGGTGATCAAATACTTATTTCATGCAATAAAATGGAAATTAATTATTTAAAAATCATACAATGTGATTTTCTGGATTATTTTTTTTTGATTCTGTCTCTCACAGTTGAGGTGTACCTACGATGAAAATTACAGATCTCTCCATTCTTTGTAAGTGGGAAAACTTGAAAAATCAGCAGTGTATCAAATACTTATTTGCCCCACTGTATAATCAAAATCGTGACCTCTGCTGGAATGTAATGAAAGAGTTTAATTAACATCTGAAATGAAGGAGAACAAGGGAAATGACTGAAGGACTCTGCCAGTCAGTCAGAAGAGGAAACATCAGAGAGCAGGAGCTGTTCATCAGACAGACACGGACACAGAAAAGACCATTAAAGGTAGCCTTTGAACAAACCACTGTATACATGGCAGTGATGGCAGCTGTCATAGCTGCACAATGATGTTGCTGTACTTCTTAATAACATTTGTAATACATAATAAAGTTTGCAGCGAGGCCTTGTATAGTGGGGTTTTAACAGCATGCGTGTGGTGTGGGTTGTGCTGTCAAATTCAAGCTCAAAAATATGAATCTAATTAGTGCAGCATGACCTGAAACACATTATGGCCTCAAAAAAATAAATTGAAAGATTACAATAAGTATGGCTTATATCCTTCTAACCATGGTTTTAGACATATTAAAAATGAAAAATGGATGAGAAAGGTTTCAGAGCAAGTGAGATCTAACTATGTCAATTCTAAAACCATACTCAGTTCATAAGGGGACAAAATATAATCACGCTCTGTGCTGAAATATTGAATTTATTTCATTTAAATTCATTTTCAAGGCTTTGTCTTCAGCTTGTGACTCAGAATCAAAACCCTCAGGACTAGATAGCAATCTAATTAAACAAGATCAATATTTACTGAAATCGCCTTTCGCTCTCATGGTTATGTCTCCTCAGCAGATCCATTCGGGATTTAAACAATGGGAGATTCGTTTCTCCACCCCACTGCTCTTGAGGAGGCCCTCACACGAACTGGGATCACACCAAATCAGGAGGGGAGAGGGAGAGAACTCTATAGTGGCCCCTGCCATTCAGCTTCTAGGATTCCAATGCACACATAATGGAGGGAAACAGGTCAATAGAACATTTTTGTTTCACAGTGGCCTTACATGGAACCAGAGCACTGCTTTTCATTCAGTCCAACAGTATCTCACTGCAGTACAGAACAAGTGTTGGAATCAGTTCTCTCTCATTGAAGAAAAAAACAACAAAAAAACAACAACAAAGATTAGTTTATCTTTTTTTAATAATGAGATAAATATATTTTTAAATACTATACTAATAAATATTAGCTTAATATGCATTAATATAGAAATATAAAATATATAAATTAATTATAATTAATTATATTAATTAATTACAGATTAGTCTACTCAAAATAAACATTTTCTTCATTTACTCATACTTACATTGTTCCAAACCTGTCTTCCATTGAAAGCCATCAAGAACTAGATCAGTCTGATTTATGAACAAACCAATTTTGGACAAAGGGGGCAGCAGAATGACTTTGAAGCATTTAAATTAATAAATTACTTTTAATATTTTAAAATAATGTAACTTTAATCTACATTAAAAAAATCATACTGCATTTTTCCTCAATAGCTATTGTTCATATTGAAACTCCTGGAATCACAAAATCAATATTTGTTAATCAATTTAATATAGCAATATGACCAGCTTCTGTTAATTAAAAAAACAATTCTGATAATTTTATGGTGTATTAACTATTTCTTTAAGTTAAAAAATAAGTTAAAATGTAAATAAAATATTTGTGGTGTATTGTTACAATTGTCACCCCCCTCCCAATAAATAAATAAATAAATAAATAATACTTCATTAGCAAATCCGACTTCAACACAAAGAGTTAAGCTGGGAAACACAGTCAGCTGTCATGGGAGCCAGTGGCGGATTGGCGCTGCCACAGACAGCCATGAAGAGTGATGGGCACAGTAACTCACAGGCCCCCTTACCCTCATTAGCTACAATGCTGCCACGGCAGCACTGATCAAAGCCATCGGCTTGTTTGGAGCTGCCAGCCAACCGCACAAATGCTAATCCAAACCCAGGGAGGAGAGGAAACGCCATCTCTGTTCTGCGAAGCCCTCACCCACCACCCACATCTCTCTTCCTTTCATTCCCTCCGTATTTCCACCCCCAGGTCACCACAGCCACAGGGGACAGGGACACAGCAGAAAAGAGTGCAGCGCTGTGCGTATGAGGGTGTGAAAGATGGTGGAGAGAAGAGTTGAGAAGGGAGCGAACAACAAAAAGAGAGGAGAAAACCTGGCTCTGGGCTGCAGAGAGTGGCTTAAGGGGGGACAAAGGCGCTGATTCAGACGGAACGACTCACTGCGTCGCTGAGAGACAATAGGATCCCACAGCTACGCAATATATATACACTCCAGCAGTTGGCCTTTTCCACAAGTGAAGAGGCAGATTAATTATGACCATCGCAGCTAGGGGTCAATTACCATAAATCATGCCTAGAATAACATCATCAGATTTCCGTTCCTGTGGCTCAGCCCCATCATTTTTTTACATGGGAGAACAGGAAGTAAAACTGAGGAACAGATAATATTACAACTTGCAGGGGAAATTTGATGGCAAAGTTTGTTGAGGTTGTTCTTGAAGTCTTAGGAAGAAATTCACATTATAAAATATCACAGATGTTTCATCTGCTGTGAACCTGATGCATTTAAATTTTTAAGTTGTTATGTTGTCACTGCCAACATATAAGGGCATAGGCCAGAGGTTCAAACGTAACTAGGGCCAGTGACAGAGCCACAAGCTGTTATCTACTACAGGACTCTTTGAGCTCCATGCCACCACTGAACCTCAGCCTGTAGCTCTTTTTTTGAGCCGCTTGTAAGTGCACTGCACTTTGAAATGGGCAGGAAAGTAAACCTCACCTCTAAATTAACCACTCATACATAAAGCAACAGTTTGCAGGCTCTGCCCCATTTTGGTTGCTTCCCAGAATGATAAATTGGCTGGCGATAGCACTCAAGCTATGGAGAATCCATCAAAGGGATCTGAAATTACAAAACTGAATTAAGGAATTAATCTTTCATAATTCTGCAGTGGTGTCCAGGAAATTATAAGGAAATGGGATGATAACCTCTAGGGATGGCAAAAATACTAGTACAGTTTTAGGTATCAAGTAAATACCTTAAAAAAAAATATATAAAATAAAAATTCTCATATTAGGCTGTTCCTTCAACTTTGGCCACAGATTTCAAGGTCACATTAAAAGGAAGCCAATATTTATTGTGTGGAAGCCAATATTTAATAATGATTTATATATCTTTTTTTATAAATACATCTATAACACATTACCACCACAACAAACAACCTGTCCCTGAAAACCTTCTAAATTGTTAACTTGTTTATTAAGGACACAAAATTACAGTAAATATCACTATTCAATAGAAATATTTTTAGCAAGCTATAATTGCCAAACTATGCTAAAAATATGAAAAATTTTTATACAGGGATTGAAATTAACTTTTTTACTCACCAGCCAATTTGGCTACTACATTTTTAAGTTACCGGCCATTCATAACTTCTACCAGCCAAAAAAACCCCAGAAATAAACCAACAGTTTGAGGCCGTCTACACTGGGCGTGACAAAGCGACTGTTGCAAATAATTTTGTGACGGTACTAAGGGTGTGCGATATTGACAAAAAATATCTCAATATTTTCTGGGATTTTATTGATAAAGATAATTAGACAATATTTTGCTGTGTGTGTTATTGTGCTGATATCTTAAGGATACCATGGACAGCTGATTCCTAAAGTTTTTGATATTCTTCATATTCTGTGTGGTCAGTTCATAGCAGTGATAGAAATTAATCTTTTCCTGATTTGTACCCGCATTTGGCAGGTTGGCGGGTGTTAATTTAAAACCCTATATATATATATATATATATATATATATATATATATATATATATATATTGGCTGTGGTATCGAAATTAGTATGAATGAGAATCATGAAACTTGACTGGTGTTGGTAGTGGTATTGACTACTGCAATTTTGGTAACCCCTAGTATCCACTAAACATGCCTCCAGGATTTCAAAGGCAAAGTGATATTGATCTTGCTAAATGTGATATTCTAGACCTGAAAGGCACAGATTTGAATATTTATAGCAGAAATGGATTTTCAAGTACCACATTAGATCTATAGAGGCGACGGTAAGAGAGTTTACACAGCAATATCACAGGGGGATCACTTATTGCTGAGGTCTTGATCCTGTCCAGAATCAGCAGACTCTAAAACATCGACTCAAAACGTGATTATAGAGTATAAAGTCAAATGAAAAGTGCCGGGGAATAAATCACCTTTGCTCTCCATTTTTCAAAAGGACACTCGATATTAAAAATCACATATGTGTGGATCTCTCATTTGTTTTTTGGAGACAAAAAAGTCAAGTCAATTATTTATTTATTTTTGCCACAAAATGCTTCATTACCCTTGATGAATACTATATTCAAAACTATATTAATTTCTATTTAATCCAAACAATAACACAATATGTCTGAAGCGTAAATAATGCAAAGGTTTAATCCTTTGCATTAGACCTTCAGTGGGGAAAAACTGCATTTTGATGTATTCTGTAATCAGATATTACTGACAGCACATGCTGGATACTTTCCTGGTACTAGCGGGCCACTCCATCCCAGCAGATTCAGCATATTTAACCCTTAATTTAACCCATTACGAGCAAAAGTGATCTATGTTGTCCCACATTACCATTAGGCAAAAATTTTTTATCTGACTCCTCTTCACCACAGGCTCCTCCGCAATTATCCATGATTTTAATACGTTTTAATAAGTTTGCATAACAACCTGGAGAAAAGGCGAATGCATTTGCATACTGCAGGCCTCTCTAATTATACGCTCATGATTAAAGGAGGAACTTAAGCAGAAGTGAAAAGGCAGCGCATGCTTAACAAAAGCAAACCCCCCTCCCTTAGGAACTCCGGCTCTCCCAAGACAAAACTTTCCAGTTCAGCACTCAACAATACACTGGTGCGTTTACATAACGCTCCTTGTTGTTCCAGACAGCTAGAACAAGCGGATAGAACAAGCATCGTAGATTGCCCACCTTTCGCACCAAGAGAATCTCGCGTGACAAGGACGGCCAACCTGTTGGACGTGGTTTTCCAATGGCACTTTTTTGTACAATAACTCCCATGCGGTGCAGAGCCCAAAATATGAGTGTGCCCCACGGTGCCCACCCTTTCTCATATTGCCTTTAGCGAGATCATGCATTATGCATGCTATAGATGTACACTGCACCACTCTCGTTTGCCTTTCTCAAGCTATTGTAAATACATACACACTAAATAATTAAGCAGACTAATAGAAGCGGGGCATGTCAGATGCTTGATCCACTCAATGACAGTTTGGATGGGCTATAACAAACCCCGGCTGCTGTGGTCATGGGCCACCATTAAAAATTCAGGCGCTCCCATTTTCATCTCTGCATGGTAGGCGTGTTATATTGGCTTGCCATGTTGTCAATCACTTCTTGCAGGGGTTTGTCATGACGGCTGACTTACCCTAACCCTCTGAGGCGCACCTAAATGGGTCAAGCTGATGCGTGACTCCTCTTAGCTTAGTCTCGAGCATTTCTCTGAGCGATTCCTTTGGGCTTTGAGTGTGAGGTATAGTTTTACGTCTGTGGTGGAGTGCAAAATCCATAAAGGAAATACCAGTAGTTCTCCTTCAGGAACTCGAGCTGCGTCCGAAGACACTACGGGACCGTGACCGTGCTCTGAATCACATGTGTAATCAGTCCAATGGAAGGGCGAGACGTCATAGGCGGGTGACGTAGCGACCAGGAAGCTATAAAGACACGTGAGGTGGAACCGGCTTCAGCTTTCTGTCATTCAGCGAAGCACTCTGTGTTGTGTCAGTCATATCTCTGTTGTCATATGTCTTATTTGGTGTTGTCTGTCAAAATAGAAAGTCATAAGCACAATGTCCAAGGCCACAGAGAAAATAAAGAATAAGGGTGAAAGTGAGCAGCGTTTCAGGCTGTGTGTTCCTCCCTGCCCTCGCTATATTACGAGTGGGGATACACGCAGTATGTGCGTTGTTTGCTTGGGGGCGAAGCATGCGGCATCGGCTCTTGAGGGGGGCGATTGCCCGCATTGTGAGCAAATGTCATTGCGCTCGCTTCGCTCCCAGAAGATTCTCTTTGAGGAGGGAACCTTCGCCAGCATTCCTCGCGGTGCTGGTCCCACTTCAGCCGAGGCTGAGCGGCGGCTGCATTCGTGGTCTTCGCAATTGGATTTGGCGGAGGGAATGGAGACGGGCGAGCCCCTATTTCCTTCCTCACCCGCCAGATCCGGTGCCCGCTCTCTGGGATCGTAAGCCCGCACTGCGGTTTCTTCCTCCGAGGAGGTTGATGTGGAGAGCGCCGATGACGATTCGCCCCCTCACACAGCACAGTATGAGGAGTTATTGGAGGTGGTCACTCGTACCGTAGCTAAATTAAATATCGATTGGCCAGCTGAGAAACAAGCTGAACCGCAGAAAAGCAAATTAGTTTGAACTGCCACCTCCGCGTCGGATCCTACCGTTTTTCCCCGATCTCCACACTGAGGTGTCGAGGTCGTGGGTGAGACCATATTCAGCACGTCTATTTACCCCCGCTTCCTCTCATTATGCAAACGTGGCGGGGGTTAGTGATCATGGTTATAAGGCGATGCCCCGGGTGGAACAGACGCTCGCGAGCTATCTGTCCCCCGGCGCGGCATCGTCATTAAAGGCTCCGGCATTGACATCCAGGCCGTTACGTGCAACATCTAGCCTGGTGGGCAAGGGGTATACAGTGGCAGGTCAGGCTGGTGTGTGTCTGCACACCATGGCGGTGTTACAGGCGTACCAAGCCGACCTGCTTAAGGAGCTAGATGAAGGCGAAGAAATAAAAAAGCATGATATAGCAGAGCTTAGGAGGACCGCCGATTTATCTCTCCTCGCCATCAAAGAGATAAATCGGCGGTCATCCTGCCGGTCCTCCTGTGCCATTGGGCGGTCTATGGCAGCTCTAGTGGCAGCAGAGAGACATTTGTGGTTGACCTTGTCAGATATTAAGGAAAAGGAAAAGGTCTTCCTTATGGACGCACCGCTTGCACCTTCTGGCCTGTTCGGCGACGCCGTCAATTCCGTCGTCGACAGGTACCAGGAGGCCCGTAAACAGGAGGTGGCATTCCTGCAGTTCAGCGGCAGGTCAGCGGCGAGGTCAGCGGCGCTCTGCTGGGTCGAGGGCTGCACAGTCGAAGCCCGAGCTGAGGGTCGTGCTTTAGAGGTAGTCCTCGGCCAAAAGGCCCTGACATGAGAGGTTCAGGGCCTTCGGGGGCGGCCCCTAATGGGGAAAAGCGGAGTGCACCGCAGTATACGGTGTCCGTCTCTCCTCAGTGCCCTCTGGAGATTTTTCTGCCAACCCTGCCATCGCTGATGCTTCAGGGCGCAGCAGTCTCCAGCGAGCGCTCCCCTCAGTTTCTTCCGCCCGGGAATGTAGCGGAGCTGAGGGGCTTGCTACCCCTTCGGGGGTCTCCAGAACAGCTAGTTTGGCCGTCTCCTGCCGGTCCTCCGTTTCAGGGCACCAAATTAGCAGTCACAAATACACCAGAGGCCAGTCTCGAGAGACTGGTTCCCTTAGTAGATTATTTAGCAGCGTGGAATCTACTGCCAAATGTATCTCGTTGGGTCCTGCACACTGTAGAGAAAGGCTATCGCATTCAGTTCGGCGCTCCTCCTCCACCATTCAACGGGGTCTTTCCCACACTCGTGGGCCCCGAGCAGGCTCTGGTATTAGAACAGGAAGTCAATACTCTCTTGAGGAAGGAGGCCATCGAGGTGGTCTCTCCTCACGACAGAGGGTCCGGGTTCTACAGGCGGTACTTCATTGTTCCAAAGAAGGATGGGGGGGCTGCGTCCCATTTTAGATCTGCGTAAGTTGAATTGCTCAGTCATGAAACTGAAGTTCAGAATGCTCACCATCAAGCAAGTTGTGTCTCAGATTAGATCCGAGGACCATCAAGCAAGTTGTGTCTCAGATCAGATCCAAGGACTGGTTTGTTACAATAGAGCTAAAAGATCTGCATCATGTCTCCATCCTTCCCACTCACAGGAAATTCCTGAGGTTTGCTTTCAGGGGCGAAGCTTACCAATACAGAGTTCTTCCTTTCGGCCTAGCACTCTCACCCCGCACCTTTACGAAGTGTGTGGATGCCGCTCTGGCTCCAATGCGACTCCAGGGCATCCGCATACTAAATTATATCGACGATTGGTTGATTTTAGCTCAATCGGAGCAGATGGCAGTTCGACATCGAGATGTTGTTCTTGCTCACATGAGGGAGTTAGGGTTAAGACTAAACACCAGGAAAAGTGTCCTTGCTCCATTACAGAGAACCACCTATCTGGGCGTGGTGTGGGATTCTCCAGCTCGGGTCGAGTCGAACATCATGGTAGTCAAGAGAGTGAGAGAAGTACAGTCACTCACTGTCAAGCAGTTTCAGAAACTATTGGGGTTAATGGCAGCTGCGTCCAACGTGATACCTTTTGGCCTGCTGTACATGAGGCCCCTACAGTGGTGGCTCAAGTCCAAGGGGTTTTCCCCTAGGGGAAATCTGCTTTGCATGATCAAGGTCACGCGGCGATGCCTACATGCCTTGGACATGTGGAGGAAACCTTGGTTCTTGTCTCAGGGCCCGGTGTTGGGAGCTCCTTGTCGCCGCGTAACGCTAGTGACGGATGCGTCCCTCACCGGCTGGGGTGTGGTCATGAGTGGCCACCCTGCCCGCGGTCTGTGGAGCGGTCGCCATCTCACTTGGCACATCAACTGCCTAGAGATGTTGGCTGTATTTCGAGCTTTGAAACCCTTCCTCCCGGAACTGAGAGATCGCCATGTGCTTGTGCGCACCGACAACACAGCGGTGGTCTCTTATATCAACCACCAAGGAGGCCTGCGTTCGCGCCCCTTTACAAGCTGGCGCACCAGATCCTTGTGTGGTCCCAGGGGTAAATCCTGTCAATGAGAGCAGTGCATATTCCTGGGTATCTGAATATGGGAGCAGACGTCCTGTCGAGGCAGGGGCCGAGGCCCGGGAATGGAGGCTTCACCCCGAGGTGGTGAAGCAGATATGGAGAATTTTTGGCTAGGCTCAGGTGGACTTGTTTGCGACTCAGACGATATCACACTGTCACCTCTGGTTCTCTCTGACTCATCCGGCTCCATTGGGGCTGGATACTATGGTACAGACCTGGCAGAGGCTTCGTCTGTACGCCTTTCCCCCGATCGCTCTGCTCCAGGGAGTTCTGGTCTGGGCCGAGTATGGTTCTCGGACCTGATTTCCCTTCTTGACGGCTCTCCATGGGAGATTCCCGTCAGGAGGGACCTCCTGTCACAGGCAGAGGGCACATAGCGGCCTACCACACCCCTCTCGGTGGTCAGTCAGTGGGCAGACACCCCCTAGTTACACGTTTCCTCTGCGGTGCACTGAGGCTGAGACCCTAGTACGATCTCGCGTCCCCACGTGGGACCTGGCTGTAATGCTAGAAGCTCTTTGTAAGTCTCCATTCGAGCCTATTGAAGAAATCTCTGATCGC
>NW_015505215.1:3361615-3407912 GCF_001515645.1 Sinocyclocheilus grahami | reverse complement strand
CTCTCAGTGGCCCCTTCCTATTTAGACTTTGCGCCCGGCATGGCCAAAGTCTTTCTCTACCCTCGAGCGGGGTATGTCCCGAAGGTTCCCTCGGCTATACCACAGCCTATCGTGCTGCAGGCCTTTTGTCCTCCTCCCTTCAGGGAGCCAGACCAGCCGAAGCTTAATTGCATTAATTGCGAGCACTGGACACATACATCCACAGAGCTGCCCTGTGGAGGAGGGTGGACCAACTGCTTGTATGGTATGGTCCCCCTAAGCGAGGTCTGCCTGCTACGAAGCAGACCCTCAGTCGGTGGATAGTTGATGCCATTACTACTGCCTATGAGTCCTCTGATCTCCCCTAACCACTGGGAGTCAAGGCTCACTCGACCCGAAGTATGGCGGCCTCCAAGGCCTTCCTAGCAGGTGTAGCTATGCAGGACATCTGCAACGCAGCAGGATGGTTCACGCCCCTCACTTTCGTCAGATTCTATGGCCTTGATATGCGAGCCACTCCTGGCTCTTCTGTTCTCTTGTCTTAGCTGTGCTCTTCCACACTAGACAGGGATTTGTCTGGCGTCGTGGGCATTCTCGTTCCCGTAGTGTCTTCGGACGCAGCTCGAGTTCCTGAAGGGGAACGTCTCCAGGTTACATATGTAACCATGGTTCCCCCTCTGGTTCTCTCTGACTCATCCGGCTCCATTGGGGCTGGATACTATGGTACAGACCTGGCAGAGGCTTCGTCTGTACGCCTTTCCCCCGATCGCTCTGCTCCAGGGAGTTCTGGTCTGGGCCGAGTATGGTTCTCGGACCTGATTTCCCTTCTTGACGGCTCTCCATGGGAGATTCCCGTCAGGAGGGACCTCCTGTCACAGGCAGAGGGCACAATATTTCACCCCTGCCCGGAGCTGTGGAAGTTATGGGTGTGGCCCCTGAGGGGGCACAACTAGTAGCTTCTGGTCTCTCAACTGAGGTTGTTGAGACCATCCTCCAATCCAGAGCTCCCTCCACGAGGAAACTGTACGCCTTCAAGTGGAAACTTTTCACTTCTTGGTGCAGAGATGGTCAGCTCGACCCAGTTAACTGCCCGGTTGGTACAGTGCTGGAGTTCCTGCAGACCCGTCTCTCTGCTGGGTTGACCCACTCCACCCTGAAGGTATACGTGGCGGCTATAGCGGCCTACCACACCCCTCTCGGTGGTCAGTCAGTGGGCAGACACCCCCTAGTTACACGTTTCCTCTGCGGTGCACTGAGGCTGAGACCCTAGTACGATCTCGCGTCCCCACGTGGGACCTGGCTGTAATGCTAGAAGCTCTTTGTAAGTCTCCATTCGAGCCTATTGAAGAAATCTCTGATCGCTTCCTGACAATTAAGACTACTTTTCTTCTAGCTATTACTTCTCTAAAGAGAGTTGGGGATCTTCAGGCCCTCTCAGTGGCCCCTTCCTATTTAGACTTTGCGCCCGGCATGGCCAAAGTCTTTCTCTACCCTCGAGCGGGGTATGTCCCGAAGGTTCCCTCGGCTATACCACAGCCTATCGTGCTGCAGGCCTTTTGTCCTCCTCCCTTCAGGGAGCCAGACCAGCCGAAGCTTAATTGCATTAATTGCGAGCACTGGACACATACATCCACAGAGCTGCCCTGTGGAGGAGGGTGGACCAACTGCTTGTATGGTATGGTCCCCCTAAGCGAGGTCTGCCAGCAGACCCGCAGACCCTCAGTCGGTGGATAGTTGATGCCATTACTACTGCCTATGAGTCCTCTGATCTCCCCTAACCACAAGGCTCACAGGCTCACTCGACCCGAAGTATGGCGGCCTCCAAGGCCTTCCTAGCAGGTGTAGCTATGCAGGACATCTGCAACGCAGCAGGATGGTTCACGCCCCTCACTTTCGTCAGATTCTATGGCCTTGATATGCGAGCCACTCCTGGCTCTTCTGTTCTCTTGTCTTAGCTGTGCTCTTCCACACTAGACAGGGATTTGTCTGGCGTCGTGGGCATTCTCGTTCCCGTAGTGTCTTCGGACGCAGCTCGAGTTCCTGAAGGGGAACGTCTCCAGGTTACATATGTAACCATGGTTCCCCGAAGGGAACGAGACA
Source organism: Sinocyclocheilus grahami (assembly GCF_001515645.1). Taxonomy (NCBI): domain Eukaryota; kingdom Metazoa; phylum Chordata; class Actinopteri; order Cypriniformes; family Cyprinidae; genus Sinocyclocheilus; species Sinocyclocheilus grahami. The sequence goes on along the minus strand of NW_015505215.1, from coordinate 3,405,833 downwards.
CTGCGATACTCTCAGAGCCATACTTCCGGCATCCCTGCGAGCACTTGCTTCATTCTTTGAAGCTGAAGCCGGTTCCACCTCACGTGCCTTTATAGCTTCCTGGTCGCTACGTCACCCACCTATGACGCTGGGGGCTTTCCCGTAGTGTCTTCGGACGCAGCTCGAGTTCCTGAAGGGGAACGTCTCCAGGTTACATATGTAACCATGGTTCCCCGAAGGGAACGAGACACTGCGATACTCTCAGAGCCATACTTCCGGCATCCCTGCGAGCACTTGCTTCATTCTTTGAAGCTGAAGCCGGTTCCTCCTCACGTGCCTTTATAGCTTCCTGGTCGCTACGTCACCCACCTATGACGCTGGGGGCTTTCCCGTAGTGTCTTCGGACGCAGCGTCTCGTTCCCTTCGGGGAACCATGGTTACATACATAACCTGGAGACGTTATCTCTAGATGTTATAACATACATGATGGCAATTGTACTCAGTGCTGAAGAGTATTTGTGTGCACTGCATGTTGAAAACAGCTGTTAAGCAGACATACTCTCCGCTGCCTTTTAGAACAATTCACATTCCAGTATATAGAGACATTTCCATTTTCTAATGAGTCCCGTGTGGCTGGTCATTACATCAATAATTCAAATGGTAAAAGAATAATATGCCACCGTCTTTTGTTGAAATATTAGAGGGAATCTAGCACTATAAAGGCATGTGTGTAATTGTATTGCTTTAAGCACTGAAACAGAGGAGATTTGTTTGTACTGCTTGAGTAAGAAACTAGCAACCCTAAAAAATGCGCGATTCTTCAAATTTAGCAAAAAGAGATTGGCTAATTCTGGGTTTGTATCCTCAGATTGGTGGGAAAAACATTTGACTATAGGAATTAGAGAAGACCAATCAACAAACGAGACCCTGAAAAGTTAGGATCTCCTTGTGCACCTTCTCTTGTTCTTGACAGTGAACCTAAGCGATCAAGGAATCAACAGTTGTCTTGTTTTCCTGGTTTTCCCCTCATTCTCAGTCCTCTTACCCTGGAAGCTAATGCCTCCAGTTTGGACAACTGGAGTGAAAAAGCCAAAGCAATTATAGCCACTGCTCTTGGGTGCCCAATAACTCATTAGGAGTGTAAATGGCCAGAAGCCCTGGGGACTCCCTGCTGAGTGCAATTTACAGCTAAAACAAGCACCGCATCTCCAGTCCACACTATTAGGGCAGGCTGACCGTGTTAATACAATTTGTTTTGTTAAAGTTTGAAATTATGAAACTGCCATTTTAGTCCCTCTGTGGCATTAGCAAATGCATCAATTATGCTTGCAGAGGGCTCTGATCACCCCGCTGCAACCAACAGGGATTTCATAATGGCTGCGCTATTGTTTGACATAAGGATAACAACGAGAACCTCGACGCAGGATGTCAGAGCCAGCCAAAAACAAAAAGGCCAGCTTTCTTTAAAAGGAAAAGTTCACCCAACAAGAGAGTCATTTATCACCCTCACGTCATTCCAAACCTGAATTTAACAATTATCCTGGCTACTCTTTTTCATATAATGAAAATCAAGGTACTCTTGGGCTGTCAAGATCCAAAATGGCAAATAAAAACGAAAAAGCATTCTAAAAATGCTCCATATGAATTGCATGCTATATTTTTAATATTTATTCAATGACACTGATAATTATTTTCATGTCATGGACAATAACCATTAAATGACTGATATTAAAATTCTACACTACTGTGTCTAAATATGTTAAAAATAAAACACTAAAAATTGAAATCAGTTGTTGCTACCGGTGTTTTTAGGCTTCACAACATTATAATATCAATATACAAATTTTATTTAATTTGAAATTAGCTAAATAGTACATAATTTAAGAAATTATTAGATACAATTGTTACCTTAATTTTGAGTGTAAGATGATGGCAAAAGTCATTGAAATCTAAAAATAAGGAAAATATTCACAGACAATTAAGTATCCAATATCAACACTGTATATGTATCCAACACTGACTGATATGCTAAATTAAAAACAGAAGCATCTAACATAATCCGATAAAATATAATGAATATATAGTGCATGTCAACATGTAGTGCAAATATAATTTTAACTGTACAAATAACTTATTTTGATCTGTTCCTCAAACAGAGGTATGAAAAGACTTGAAAAAAAAATGCCCGGGGATTTTTCTTTTGTGCTGCTCAGAAGAAAGTCATACAGAACAATGTGAAAGTGAGTAAATGTTGACATTCATTTCCAGGCAAACTATTCCTTTAAAGAGTAAGAGCAGAAGCACAAGAACACACATGCTCACTAGAGCGAGAGTAAGCACTTGCCATGTTATCTGCGCACAGCCATTACACCTTTGTAATCTCAGTCGGCAAGTAATCAATGACTTAACAACTCACCCTCAGCTCGTTTTAACAGCCCGATCCCCCCCAATCTCCATCTTCTCTACTGCCCCTGAGACCCCCCTCCCCTCCCCCAGGGTCCTCTCCACCTGCGATAAAATGTGCCTGTGCTCCATTGAAACCCCTCTCTACATTACAATCACGTAGATTACAGTCTCACTTTGAGACAATCAATGGCCTCCCAGGAGTGGGCGACTGGCTAAATGAACATGTGCAGCTTCCTTTTTACAGGCCTGGTCAATAGGCCTCCTTTCTACAATGGAGGCCTTTTCCTCAACCAGCACTGACAACAGCAACTGGCCTGTTGCCTTCCCTTATGATGGTCAGGAAAGTTTGTTTTAAAAAAGTTTTACAACTTTGTGTTGTAATATACCACAGCCTATCGTGCTGCAGGCCTTTTGTCCTCCTCCCTTCAGGGAGCCAGACCAGCCGAAGCTTAATTGCATTAATTGCGAGCACTGGACACATACATCCACAGAGCTGCCCTGTGGAGGAGGGTGGACCAACTGCTTGTATGGTATGGTCCCCCTAAGCGAGGTCTGCCTGCTACGAAGCAGACCCTCAGTCGGTGGATAGTTGATGCCATTACTACTGCCTATGAGTCCTCTGATCTCCCCTAACCACTGGGAGTCAAGGCTCACTCGACCCGAAGTATGGCGGCCTCCAAGGCCTTCCTAGCAGGTGTAGCTATGCAGGACATCTGCAACGCAGCAGGATGGTTCACGCCCCTCACTTTCGTCAGATTCTATGGCCTTGATATGCGAGCCACTCCTGGCTCTTCTGTTCTCTTGTCTTAGCTGTGCTCTTCCACACTAGACAGGGATTTGTCTGGCGTCGTGGGCATTCTCGTTCCCGTAGTGTCTTCGGACGCAGCTCGAGTTCCTGAAGGGGAACGTCTCCAGGTTACATATGTAACCATGGTTCCCCGAAGGGAACGAGACACTGCGATACTCTCAGAGCCATACTTCCGGCATCCCTGCGAGCACTTGCTTCATTCTTTGAAGCTGAAGCCGGTTCCACCTCACGTGCCTTTATAGCTTCCTGGTCGCTACGTCACCCACCTATGACGCTGGGGGCTTTCCCGTAGTGTCTTCGGACGCAGCGTCTCGTTCCCTTCGGGGAACCATGGTTACATACATAACCTGGAGACGTTATCTCTAGATGTTATAACATACATGATGGCAATTGTACTCAGTGCTGAAGAGTATTTGTGTGCACTGCATGTTGAAAACAGCTGTTAAGCAGACATACTCTCCGCTGCCTTTTAGAACAATTCACATTCCAGTATATAGAGACATTTCCATTTTCTAATGAGTCCCGTGTGGCTGGTCATTACATCAATAATTCAAATGGTAAAAGAATAATATGCCACCGTCTTTTGTTGAAAGATTAGAGGGAAACTAGCACTATAAAGGCATGTGTGTAATTGTATTGCTTTAAGCACTGAAACAGAGGAGATTTGTTTGTACTGCTTGAGTAAGAAACTAGCAACCCTAAAAAAGGCGCGATTCTTCAAATTTAGCAAAAAGAGATTGGCTAATTCTGGGTTTGGATCCTCAGATTGGTGGGAAAAACATTTGACTATAGGAATTAGAGAAGACCAATCAACAAACGAGACCCTGAAAAGTTAGGATCTCCTTGTGCACCTTCTCTTGTTCTTGACAGTGAACCTAAGCGATCAAGGAATCAACAGTTGTCTTGTTTTCCTGGTTTTCCCCTCATTCTCAGTCCTCTTACCCTGGAAGCTAATGCCTCCAGTTTGGACAACTGGAGTGAAAAAGCCAAAGCAATTATAGCCACTGCTCTTGGGTGCCCAATAACTCATTAGGAGTGTAAATGGCCAGAAGCCCTGGGGACTCCCTGCTGAGTGCAATTTACAGCTAAAACAAGCACCGCATCTCCAGTCCACACTATTAGGGCAGGCTGACCGTGTTAATACAATTTGTTTTGTTAAAGTTTGAAATTATGAAACTGCCATTTTAGTCCCTCTGTGGCATTAGCAAATGCATCAATTATGCTTGCAGAGGGCTCTGATCACCCCGCTGCAACCAACAGGGATTTCATAATGGCTGCGCTATTGTTTGACATAAGGATAACAACGAGAACCTCGACGCAGGATGTCAGAGCCAGCCAAAAACAAAAAGGCCAGCTTTCTTTAAAAGGAAAAGTTCACCCAACAAGAGAGTCATTTATCACCCTCACGTCATTCCAAACCTGAATTTAACAATTATCCTGGCTACTCTTTTTCATATAATGAAAATCAAGGTACTCTTGGGCTGTCAAGATCCAAAATGGCAAATAAAAACGAAAAAGCATTCTAAAAATGCTCCATATGAATTGCATGCTATATTTTTAATATTTATTCAATGACACTGATAATTATTTTCATGTCATGGACAATAACCATTAAATGACTGATATTAAAATTCTACACTACTGTGTCTAAATATGTTAAAAATAAAACACTAAAAATTGAAATCAGTTGTTGCTACCGGTGAATTTAGGCGTCACAACATTATAATATCAATATACAAATTTTATTTAATTTGAAATTAGCTAAATAGTACATAATTTAAGAAATTATTAGATACAATTGTTACCTTAATTTTGAGTGTAAGATGATGGCAAAAGTCATTGAAATCTAAAAATAAGGAAAATATTCACAGACAATTAAGTATCCAATATCAACACTGTATATGTATCCAACACTGACTGATATGCTAAATTAAAAACAGAAGCATCTAACATAATCCGATAAAATATAATGAATATATAGTGCATGTCAACATGTAGTGCAAATATAATTTTAACTGTACAAATAACTTATTTTGATCTGTTCCTCAAACAGAGGTATGAAAAGACTTGAAAAAAAAATGCCCGGGGATTTTTCTTTTGTGCTGCTCAGAAGAAAGTCATACAGAACAATGTGAAAGTGAGTAAATGTTGACATTCATTTCCAGGCAAACTATTCCTTTAAAGAGTAAGAGCAGAAGCACAAGAACACACATGCTCACTAGAGCGAGAGTAAGCACTTGCCATGTTATCTGCGCACAGCCATTACACCTTTGTAATCTCAGTCGGCAAGTAATCAATGACTTAACAACTCACCCTCAGCTCGTTTTAACAGCCCGATCCCCCCCAATCTCCATCTTCTCTACTGCCCCTGAGACCCCCCTCCCCTCCCCCAGGGTCCTCTCCACCTGCGATAAAATGTGCCTGTGCTCCATTGAAACCCCTCTCTACATTACAATCACGTAGATTACAGTCTCACTTTGAGACAATCAATGGCCTCCCAGGAGTGGGCGACTGGCTAAATGAACATGTGCAGCTTCCTTTTTACAGGCCTGGTCAATAGGCCTCCTTTCTACAATGGAGGCCTTTTCCTCAACCAGCACTGACAACAGCAACTGGCCTGTTGCCTTCCCTTATGATGGTCAGGAAAGTTTGTTTTAAAAAAGTTTTACAACTTTGTGTTGTAAGCAACTGAGTAAGAAATGCTACATTTATCTGAGGCTACTTCACATTCAATTTTAACTTGAACTTCAAATCATTAAAATGTTAAAGTTCCTTACATTTATTGTTCTTCACTCTAATCAGTGGTGAACTTGAACAACACAGGTCAGCAATGCCTAGCACAGACTTGTGTCCGATATTTTTTTACATTTTTTTTCTATATTGGCATGATATATTTTTTATACTCATATTGCCAAAGCATGTGCATATAAATGTTCAAACTAAAATAAAAATAGTACAAAACCACATATATAAATTAATAAAGAGGGAAAAAATAATAGAAAAGATAGAAGTGTAATTGACTTAGAAGGGTAAAAGAAGGTCAAATAAAAGGACAATGTAAATGAAAATAATAATAACAGTGGGGTGTAATAACAATAATAAAGCACATTATTCATTTAATTTCCATTTCTGTAAAATCACATCAAACAACGTAACTAAAATATATTTTTTAATGAGAAAATATAATTTCAATTTATATACTACTATTTATATTCAGTAATTAAGTAAAAACATTTCTCTTGTTACTAAACATTTCTATTTCAAATAAATGCTGTTCTATTGAACTTATGAGTTATCTAATCATGTGACACTAAAGACTGAAGTAATTCCTGATGAAAATTCAGCTTTGTCATGACAGGAATACATTACACTTTAAAATTTATAACAATTTAAAATAGCTGTTTTCTGTTTTAATATCAGTTCGCAATATTGCCGTTTTACTGTATTTTGTACCAAATAAATGCAGCCATGGTTAGCATAAGAATTCAAAAACATTTTAAAAATCTTACTAACCTCAAACGTTTGAACAGTAGGTACAGTATATAAAAAAATAACATTGCCAGCTGAGCAAGATTCAAACTTGTGACCTCTTGCACTGCACCAGGATGCAAATCATACTGTTTTTTTTTTTTAGAAGGGTAGACCATTCATGTTTCAAACTGCATGAAACAGATGGACATGCAATGGCTAAAATTGCATTTTTCCCTTGCGGAGCGGTCAGCCTGGAGGCGTGAATACAGTCCACATGTAGCCACTACCCATGAGTTCAAATGTCCTTATGGTGACAAACTGTAAAGAGGACAATTCAGCAAATGTCAGATGGAGCTTACTGCCTCTATCAATCACTTTACTCTCACACACACACACACACACACTCACACACCTCCCTCTCTATCATCAGGACCCATCTCTCTTTCGCCTCTTCTCCTGAGCAATGGCCCAGCAAATTTCCTGGTTCACTTCACTGAAATGTGACAAATACAGTGTGACATGAAGGGAGTCCAAGCTCCTCAGTCTCGGAGTCTCGCTTACAGTGTTGGGCCACCTCTCCGCTCATGGACACCTCTCAATATCTGCGCAAGGCTCTATAAACCTGCATGTGAACGCTTGGTGTCAGCAAACAGCAAATCAACTAAGCGGAACTTCTGTAGCGAGTTGTGTAGTGAGAAAACATCAGTCAACTCTCTCAGACAGGCAACAAACACAGGCGAGCGCACAGATCCCAAATTAAAGCATTCAGCAGTTATGAGCGAGTACAGATAATCAGCACAAAATCTTTCCACTCCGGTTTGGCTTCATTTGAATTTTGGACATCTTCAGGGTATAAAATCTAGGTCTCATAATTAGTTGATTTAACCTTAAAGAAATAGACTTCAAAAGTTCACGGCCTGATATGTTGGCCCAGTGCTTGCAGCGGACAAGAAAAATGAGCTGTGATCCATTTTAATGTCCTACTCTGTAAAAGGTTTAAAAATGACCTCCGATCGCTAACGACAATGAGAAACACTGAGCTCTGGGTAAAGGTGCGCACCACAGATAGGAATTAGCTAATTAAATATTTAATTTCCGAATTTCTCAAGTGACTTTTCTCCCCTTAAATCTTTAATGAAGATTAAACATTCCTAACAAAGATTAATCAACAGTCCTTAAGATAACAATCAGGGTAGAAAAGAGGTGTAATTGGTCCATGGTTCTATCACAGTCTCTTTACAACATGCACACACACACACACACATATAATGCAAACAAATTGTCAGCAAATTGTACAGAAAGTCTGTGAAGCATTTCGAATTTGTGAACCTTTTTGAAACGGTAAGTGTAAGTGCATACTGAGGAAACTTTCTTCATTACCGAAACATTGCTATATTTGGTATTCTTAGCCGGGGTGCAGTTGGAAACAATTTGGAAATACCAAAACAGAAGAGAAAATCTGTCCGTTTTGAAAAGCACTGGGCATAAATGAAGGTGACATGTGAGGAAATGGAAATTTGCTCATTTATTTGTGTCTTCTAGTGTGTGACAGACCATGTATGTTAATGTCCTCCTCAGTCTTCAATCAGACAGTAGATTGGGAAACTGATAAAATCTCGGTATTAGTTGAGAATATTGCAAAACAGCGAGCCAGATCGAGACACAAATGGAGAGAGAGGGAGAAAGAGAGCGAGACAGACGGCTGTATGACTTCAGAATGAGGTAATGATATGCTGAACCGTTTCACACCTTGATTTTTGCAATTTTACATTTTCTCCATGCACTTATTAGAACTTTTTAGCATTTAAGCACAGTTGCTCGCATATGACAGATTGCATGTTCTTCCTGTTCTCATGTATTTTTTGTATGTATGAGCCTATGAGGAAGACTATTAACTGCTTAACCACACCATTTATTCATTTGGGATTATATTTTCCATCCACTAATAGATGGTGTTCAGATTGGTTAGGCAATTTTTTTCCATCAAAGAATCTGATTAAAAACAGCCAATCATCTATTAGTGGACTGGAATAAATAGATGTATCATTGGTCAAAAATAGTAATATATACACTGATGAGCCAAAACATTATGACCACCTGGCTACTATGCTGTTGGTCCTCCATGTGCTGCCAAAACAGCACCGAGCCACCGAGGCATGGACTCTATAAGACCTCTGAAGATGTCCTTTGGTATCTGGCACTAAGATATTAGCAGCAGATCCTTCAAGTGCTGTAGGTTGAGAGGTGGAGCCCCTGTGGATTGAACTTCTTGTTGGTCCAGCACATCCCACAACTGGATTGAGATCTGGGGAATTTGGAGGACAGGGCAACACCTTAAACTCCTCATCATGTTATTCAAATCATTCCAGAATGTGTTCAGTGTAGGTGCATTATCCTGCTGAAAGAGGCCACATCCACCATGGAAAACCCCTGTCATGGAGGGATGTACCTGGTGTGCAACAATGTTTAGGTAGAGTTGAGACCTCTACATTTTACACAGAGTTTTTTTTTTGCTATTGTGGGGACATCTCCATGCCTCTAAACATGACGTGGCACAAAACGAAATGTGATTAGTTGCTTTACCTGTCAGTCATATGGCCTCTTGGGCGCTCCTTAGCCATTCAAAGTGGCCAAGGTTCCCAGACCTTCTGCCGTCAGTCTGAAGGTCTGGCTACGCAAGATTAAATACGAGAACTAATCGTTTGCTTACATCTAATCTACCTAGACCTTAATATGTGGGCTTGTTAGGAGATGGTCAACAATATTCGCTTCACCTGTGACTGGTCATAAAGCTTTGGTTCATCAGTGTGTGTATATACAGTATTTTTTGACCAACCAACCTGAGTTTGTAAATCTAATCTCAGAGTAATTCAAAATGCATATGCATTGTCTTCATGTTATATTAAATGATTCATCAGTATTTCATAGCATATGCACTTTCAAAATTTGTGTCCATGTGTATTCAGTAAAGCAAATACTACGTTTTTCAACTGTCGTTCACTCGCTTCACCTGTGACTGGTCATAAAGCTTTGGTTCATCAGTGTGTGTATATACAGTATTTTTTGACCAACCAACCTGAGTTTGTAAATCTAATCTCAGAGTAATTCAAAATGCATATGCATTGTCTTCATGTTACATTAAATGATTCATCAGTATTTCATAGCATATGCACTTTCAAAATTTGTGTCCATGTGTATTCAGTAAAGCAAATACTACGTTTTTCAACTGTCGTTCAGTGTGCCAAAAAAAAATTCTCGTCTCGCACGTCATGTTCAAATCATACCAGCCAATGCTCATCACACGCACAAACTCCTCATACAAGCTCGCACACAAATATACACACACACACATACTTGCAAGAGGCTCAGGGAAAGAGCTGACTTAACAATTTTTCTCCATTTCACAAAAGTAGCTGCGCTGGTGTCAACATGATGAATGGGGGAATGTGGAGAGAGGGTGCACACTTTCTGTAGGGTAGATGGCTCCTCCTCAATGCCTGTGCCCGGCACAATATACCAATGAAGGGCTGAGGAACAGCGCTATAATGAGCACTAACATGTGTTTTCACAACACAACATCAAAAGCCTCTTGCATGTACAAATGTTTTGGAAACAGTCTCTGCTCCCAGACAATTATTGGACTCTCCCGCTTGCGTCTTCTGCATTACATGCATCGCTGCCTGCGCAGTCCCCACATACATAAATAAGCTCCTCTGCTGCTTCTTGTGCCAACATGTGCGGAAATGGAAGGCAGGCTTTTAATTGTTTAGCGATGAAGTTATCACAGCAGCAACGATGCTGAGAGAATTAAACGGGAGGACAAAATTAGAACCACTGACTCCAGCACTATCTAGGGCCGTAAGCTGGCATAATGTAGTGTTTGGAGAGGACACTCGCCCTCTTAGGGATCGGTTCCTTAGCCAGCCATCCGGCTTGTTCCACTAATTTACTCATTTATATTTAGCTTAGTCTTCTTCTACAGTTTATACAAAAAAAATTACAGCGACGTCCACCAGGAGGTCTACCAACTATTAATAAGCAATAACTAAAAATAATTAATAGCATTATCAAAAGAAAAACAACAAATCTGTGTTCGTTTGAGCAAATAGCTCAACAAATGGCATGAGTTTGGGGCTAATTGTCTTCTGATTAATGGAAGTGTTCAGGAAACCTGTTTGAATACAGTATTTTTTTGCAGTTCAGAAGTCTCACTAGATATCCGTCTCTTGTTGTGAAGAGAGACTTTTTGAATCTTGGCTCAATTGAGAACAACTTATAGTTGTATAAACGCAATGAGAACAGCAAAATATGTTCTGTGATGTTCTACAAAAGTGTTTTTATTATTTGTAATATAAAAAAAAAAAAGTGAAATAAGTTAAATATTAGTAAATAGCATAAAAAAAATAAATTACCTTTATAATATGTTTAAAATGCGTAAAAACACTTTTACAAAGATTTTATTTAACAGAAAATTCCTCTCAACTTTTATGAACGTAAATTATAAAACTGATTCAAGATCAATTACAACCATACATTTAATACAGATTCTTATGTTACCTTGGGATCCCCACAACTACAGACATCGTAAAACGCTTCAAAGCAGAATGATTAAGCCTGGTTTGCACTGCACTAATTCAAAACAAAAGATGTATAGGTCTCAAACACCCATCAGTAGTTTAAACCTATAATCTTTCAGTTTCCAACTCAGATCTTCAACCAAGAGGTTACAACACCTATTAGGAAAGGTCTGTGCTGCCTTTTGTTGAAATCTCTCTCAACATTCAGAGAACCTCAAAACGATTCACACGGGTAACTTCATGCCATACGGGTGCTAAAAGGTAATGCTGGAAGCAAATACCACCCCCCGCCCCTCTACCAATGTCCCTCTCCCCCCTTTCCGCTTCTATGCGAGGAAAAAAAAGGGAATTTTATGACTCCATTTTTGCTGCGGCCATTAAACGGGTGAGAGAAGGATTAACGACCAGCCCCAACATTTTACAGTGTTTGATTGAAACGATGCATGACACTCAGGGAATGTCGACTCGTAGACAAAGTAGAGAGAAAGAGATTTGAAAATGTCAGCAACTCAGCAGAGAAAAACTGTAAACTTGTCCAGCTGTCCCGAAACTTGTGTGTTTAGAACACCTCAGTTTGTCTTTTCCTTTCGTCTGGATCAGTGCCGCGTGTTTACTTATGTGTTGCAGACTAAAGGCATCTCTGGAGAGCCTATTGTTTGGGGTGTCTAAATCTTTTGAAGGCTGGATAGCGTGGGAGAGAGGATAGATAAATGTTTGGTACCACCTGCTGGACAGTAGATGTCACTTTGGAGAAAAATGAAGTGAAAATGAACAACAGATTGCAGTGCGGCTGCTTCTCGTCTCTCCTGGACCAAGTAGGTGGAACTGGGTGTGCAAAAGCGGTTCGTAATTCTCCCTCTGGGACTCTTACAGTCTTAAAGCTTCCAGTCGTATAATTTCAGGCTACTATGTGCAACATTTGACAGTAAAAGTTGGATTAATGCTAAGCACATTACAACAAAGAACTTTAAATGAAGCTTATAACCTAAACGGATTTGCCACAATGTAATGAATTAATGCTGAGTGAAAGATTTATGCAAATCTGCCATAATGCTATATCAAACAAAAGCAATACTAAGTTAAAAAATAAAATGGCGCACCCAAATATGATCAATATGCATTTCTGTAAGACATAACTGCTAACGCAGACTGTGGGCCAGTGTTACACTATCAATCAGCGGGGAACCATATCAATTTAAGCATTTAAAAGCAATGACATGAATCACCTCTATTCATTATATGATGTGCCCATGAATCGAAGATTCAAAAATTAATCTTTGCAGCAGAGCTGTGCGAGGTGGAAACATATGAGCTGAAATGCTCAAATCAATAACTGCATTATTCTTTTATAGCCTCAAGACAGTGATGCATACAAAGCCACGAATGGGTCGTTCTGATCATCCTAGAAGCTCATCAGAGGTTGAGGGGCTTCTTTTAGAAGACATGACTGCTTACGGTTTCACTTTACGTAGTATAAACATTGAAAGACTGTGTTTATCAGGCCAAAAATCCATTTGAACTTAGTTACGGAAGGAAATTTCAACAGGAAGGAGAAAAACAAGCTGTTTCAGGAGATATTTTGCAATAGTGTGGACATTACCAGCGCTTTGCCTGAAGTGGGCATCAAGAGCAATGTGTTTGGCATTAGGTCCAATCCAGTAATGGACAATAATTCAGCTGCCACTAGGGTTAAAAATGACTTCCTGGCCGGTTAATACACCATTCCTCCAAACGTTTCCACTGAATTCTCATCATGCTCATTCCCTGCTTCCACTAGGCCTGTTTTTCCAGCGATTTTAATTGTAATGAGCCCATTGTACGCTGTATTGGGCGAGATGAAGGGCTCATTATCCTCATAAACAACACCCTGTGCGTCCTTTGAGAGGCCTCAAATCAGTGTGACGAGTACCCTCAACCCTCGCCCCTCTCCAAACACTCAGGCACTGCGGGCTTAATAATGCAACACTGCGCGATTATCATTACGGGCTTTTTTTCTCTGTTAATTTTTGATGAGGAACTAGTGGAGAAACATCTCTAAAAGCTTAAAGAACATTAACCACAAGGAAACACATAGCTTTGACTAATTATATTACCGCAGCAGGTTGGGAAAGGAGAAATTGTTTAAGCCCAGCACATCTACAATAATTTGCAAGGAACTTTGCAAGCAAGATTCACTTGCTTTAGAATTTAGGTTTACAAATTGGAGACATACTTAACTTTTTTATTAATAATATGAAATTAAATCTTAAATGAGGGGATGAACACTGTTTAGACGAATAGTCCACCCCCAAAAAAAGAACGAATTCATCATGAATCAGATTGAATCAACTGATTCATTGAAAAGATCCAACTCAAACTAGCAAATCATTCAGGACATTGCTAATGTTTTATCACTAGATTTTTTTTTGTGAACAACAAAAAGTTAAACTTTAAAACACAGTTTCAGCAGACTTGGAATATAGTGTCATGGCCAAATGTCAAATTAACTTTTTTTTTTGTGCATTTTTGGTGCTTTTTTGTTATTTTGGATCTTGACAACCATGGTCACCATTTACTTTCATGATATTAAAAATATTAATTAAATCCAGGATGTTCCTCAAAAATCCATATTTTGTCTTCCACACAAAAAAAATGTAAGTCTCACAGCCTTACAGGATGAGGTTAAGCAAATTTTGGCGGGGGTGGGAGATTTCCTTTAATATTAAACAAGCCTGACTTTACGCTGGTAATCAAATGATCACAGAATATAACGCATCACACGTATCACAGCATGTCAACCACACCGCAATCATTTCTCGTCTGTATGACAGGGGATAGGCTAAGATTAACTTCCTGTTTGCACCTCCTCTGAGCAACTGACAGAGAGACATCTTTCGATAATCGATGTCATGTCTCCATGCTTCAAAGAATCTCCAATCCTGTCCAAGAAGCCTTTTAAAACATCAAAACTTTCTAATTAAAGGCGTGTCATTGCGATTCTGATTTGAGTCTTGTGATTTGGCCAGAGGGGCTCCTGATGAGAGCAGATACAAGCCAAACAGTCTCGGGTGTAATTATGATTAGAAAGCCCTCATCTGAAGAGCACTCATAAGGGTGAGCGTGAGAAAAAAGCCCCTTTATAACCAAAGTGTGGCTGATATTGCCTTCAATGGCATTTACAATGACACGCCACAGCAAGGCAAGTAAAACATCACTACCAAAAAATGTTAATTTTCTCATCATTTACTCTGTATGTCTTTCCAAACCGTTTGCCTTTTTCCTCGGCAGAATACTGCAGAAAGTATATGGTGACCAGGGTCAGAAATTAATCAGGGCTCCCAAAATCAACAAAAATGACCCCAAATAATTAAAATGTGGGGGCAATTAATGTCTCCTCTGTTGTTATCTGTTATCTAACATTTTATATATTTCATAATATCTAGACTTAAACACTATAGACCAGTGGTTCTCTTTTAAGATGACTTAAAGTAAGAGAAAATTATTCAATTTGGTGTGTGTGTGTGTTTTTATTTTTATTCATTCTCAACAACTTGTTTGCCAAGCTCTAAAATATTAGAAATTGTAAGGAAAAAAATAAAATTTTTGACATACTTAGTCTTTCAGTATTTGACATATATAGACAAGTAAATAATAGCTAGACGAAAATAAGCCCTTATAAAATGTTTAAAATGCTCGTTAAAATATTGCCCATTAATAAAAGTCTTAATTTCTGACATTGATGGTGAACATGGATGGGAAGCAAGATTTCCAGTGAATAACTTACATTTCAGTCTGTTCCTCACACAGAGCCATCATATGATTTCAAATGACAATATGATTATTATTATAGAATAATTTTTATTATTATGATGCTTTTATCATGGTTTTTTTTGCAGATTGACAGCATTGTTCACCATCGAATTTCACTTTATGTAAGAACGCACTGTGAACATTTTTCAAAACTTCTCCTTTTGTGTTTGACTGAAAAAGTCAAAAGTCACAAGTTTGAAACGACATGAGGGTGAGAAAATTATCACAAAACTTTCAATTTGGGGTGAGCTGTCTCTTTAAAACCTGTTGCACAGTAACACTGCAAGAGTAAGCACTGAGTAAGCACTCTTTTGCATATTTCTCCTGGTTCTCAATATTTTACAGCATGAATTATAATATTCTGTTCTTTGAAGTCTCCAGTAAGGCTTTGCTTTGACTGTGAGCAATTCCAAATGTATATTTTCCTCACGGCACGCTGGCACACACCCCATCTGCCGTGATTTAGGCCTAAAACAAACAGCTCAAACAGGCAGCAGTGGATACAGTGGATGCCACTATCCACCAAGGTAACCGAGTTAGGATTGAGCGCTTTCCCGGCAATTGGATTTCCATTGACAGATCCGTAGAAGCTGCAGACGTACAGAAACAGAGTGGCGAGGCAGTCAGGTGCTATCTTTGCTTTTTCACCTCTCTGCTTTTTGAAAGTATCTGACCAGAAAGGGCTGATATCTGCCTCAGTACTCGAAAAATGTAAGTCAAATGTCAGTCGAACTTGGACGTTTGTATTTGACCATCTATGCCGAGTGATTTATTTGAGCCTAAGGAAACACGGTGCACAAATTATGCTTTGCTAAGCGCTTTAAAGAACACTATTTTAGAGGGAGTGAGTCTTTGACCTTGAGGATCTTTGTTAGTCTTGGATCAGATGGTCAGTTTAATGCTGATTTCAGGACGTTTACAGTTACAAAATACCAGTGCCAGACCCGAGCCAGGTCTATCATTTCATCTCATTACTCAGTTGTCACAAGGGATTTTTCGCTCTCTCTGTCCATTCTGTTAATGGCATCAATGGCCCTTCACCTTGGGAGCGCAGAACTCAAAATATGGGGGAAAAAAGAATGAATTTGCCCTTACCAAGTAATATTTAATAAAAAATTAAAAAAAGTTTGGTTACTGAAAATTACTTGTTATTCGCTTAAAAAATATTATTATTATTATTTTAAAGGTTGTTTACTGAAAATTATTTCATCTGATACAGCAGATATTGTCATGTTTTGAGAACTTATTTAACATGGGGGGAAAAAAAGAAAAACATTTAAAAAAAATGTATGTTGCGTGTTTGCAAAATTACTATGATAAACAAAGTCCTATATTTGGCAGAATATATTTGCACTTTAAAAACAGGCGTAATGACAGCAATTCATCAAACATTTACTCAGCGGAAATACTACTGAGAAATAAATGATTTTGGCAGGATGATAAACTCAGTCGTGAGAGAGATTTGTAGATAATCAGACAAAACGGGCAAAAATTGCATGAATAATTTGTTGAAACGAGAGTGAGACAACCGCACTGTTACACAGCGTGCTCCAGGGGTTGGAGTGTCGTCGTCTGTGGAGACGTGGCTGAATTTGACTAATGCCTCTCTCGCTGTGAACAATAGAGACGAATGTTACTTTAAATCCGAAATACTTAAATCCAGCTTTCGATGACTCCAGGCAAATATCATTAATCAAGCGGGGCCTACCTCGCTCAGCACGCGCGTGCACGACCAGATGATGGTTTTCCCTGACTCAATCCATCACGTACGTGTCGTGAGCGTGGGCCCTCGTACCGGCTGAGAGCCTCCATGTAGGGGCCCCGCTAAGTGAAAGAGTTACAACAGCTGTACCTGGTGCTGGTCGGTGCTCTCAGAGCGGCCCGGCTCCCCACTTAGAATGTCATCCGGCTCATTTTAAAAGAGCGTCACGCCATGGAGCCCCTCGTTTGATGTATCGTTCCTCATCTTTACAATTTTGGGAATAACAGGTCTAACTTATCAAATTGGCACCTGAAATCCCACCGCTTACAGTTTTAGCACATCATGTGTGGGGGTGATGTCATCCTGTGACAGCATTTCCTCTTCTCATTACGGGACATTTTTAGACAGGCCAATAAAAATGAGAAAGGGGGCCGTTTTAGAATATCCTATTTGCCTGAAAATGAATCAAGTTATCTCAAATTATTTCAGCACTAAGTTGTGCGCTGAAAACGCTGACGCGGAATAAGTACATTTCCGCCTCTTTCAAGAAGTAAAGACCACTCTATGTTCACCACAGGCCTTGGTCGTACATAATCGTTCTTATTGTCTAAACATAAATATTTACTGCAAATGGCATTGTGATGTTTGGCAGAAAACGTGCCCATTTTGAAGACAACATGAGGGCAAAAAAAGGGGGAAAATGCTATTGCTGTTTGTGAGTAATATTTAATTAATGACTTTCATAAATAATGAATAGAGCGGATGTAATTGCAGATGTTTTTATGATGACAGGCTTGGCTTCACTGGGCTTTTTTTTCTCCTCCCTCTTTTCAATTACCATCCAGAACAGGGTGAGGCAGAGAGAAGAAATGGAGGGAAAGAGAGAGAAAGAGTGAGGAAGAGAAGAAGTGAGAGAGAGAGAGGCTGGTGGAGGCAGAATTAAAGAGGCTTTTTGTCGCGTTTAATATCAATTCATTCCATGGACTGCTGACACAGGCAGTCCAGAGAGCCCAGGATTTATGGCTCCCTCTAATGGGCATGCTCAGAATCAAAGGCCTGTCGTCAGCACTACTTAAACCACTCCTCTCTCACTCCCTTGCGCCGGCCCTCTCCTCTCCACTCCACTTTTAAAGACACACGCTCATTTACAGCTCTACAGCAGCAGTTCTCAACTATTTTGTGGCAGGAGCCAAATTTTAACCCAACACAGCACCGAAATTTGAAACAAGCAATTTATAGTAATTTCTCTTATCTAGTATTGTCCGCTTTTAAGGATAGCGATATGTCACACAACCTGTCCATGTTGGCTTCTGTCTAATTTGGCGAGCTTCAACAGTGACAGATGACACCGTAGAGTCTGATATTAACAAAAAGCCGATTCATTTTTCTATCCTAACAATGCAAAATGATATGGTCACATGCATTTTATTTTATTTTTTGCATGGTTTTATTTCTGCAATTGAGAACCACATCTGTGAAGGGCACACTCAGTCTCGCACACACACACACACACACACACACACACACACACACACACCAGACCAGACCAGACCAATGCGACTGCGTTAGTCATTTTGGTCTTATAAGGCAGCTTTGCATTGCTAGAAGAAAAGTTAAGATCAGTAAGGTGCACTTCAAGTTAACTCAGATTCTGTTTAAGGGCACAAGTAAAATTATGTCTAAATTAGGTCTCATTCACCATACATTCAAACATTTGTGGGCAAAACTTGTATGCAAACATTTTCAAACAAAATTAAAGATCTATGAATATCACACTTTCTAAATTCAGACCACACCACTCCCTGTCTATCTCTCTATCCATCTATCTACATCTACTTTTCATAGATGAATAAAAATAAGAGTTTTATTAATATACATAGATTTTGAATGTGATGGAAAATCGTCAATGTTTGCAGACATGTATGAAATTTGTATGTAAATATTAATGAATGAGACCTAATCTCTATCTACCAGGTTTCTAGTAATGTAACTGATCCACAGAGGAAACACCCCAGACAGACGGAAAACAACAATGACACTGAGACATACAGCGGATAAGGATGATATAGGAGAGAGAGAGAATGCCTGTAAATGTAAATGGTGCAAAAATATGAAATCCATTCCATGAATTGAAGAGTCAGACAAAATTTCAATCCAACCTTTGCTTACAGCACAATTCACTCTTGAAAGAACATCTAACTCAAAACCAGGAAGATCATGAAACTGTATATTGAGGGGTCACCAGTAGCAGTCAGAATCATTTGCTGCCACTAGGCAAGAGGAAGTGAAAAATAAATAAATAAATGAAATAACATTTAAATACATACAAACATACAATTTAACAATATGAGTTTAAGATATATTAGTCTAGTAGTACAATTTTTGCTAAGCATGAAAGAGGACCTGCAAGGAAAAGAGAAGCTTTGACATTTCGTCCAAGAGTTTGGAGCAACAGGAGGGCGAGTTAATGATGGCAACAAATACGTGACTGAAAGAAATAGTTCAGCCAAAAATGAACATTTGCTGAAAACTGACTCACCCTCAGGCCTCACAAGATGCAGATGAGTTGGTTTTCCTCATCAGATTTGGAGAAATGTAGCATTAAAGCGGTGTAAAGCTGTGCGCTTTTGGCCAGAACACCAGTCCATAATTCATAATAACGCTTTCTCCAGTGAAAAGTCCATCCCCTGTTGTCCTCTCTCATCAAAATCCACCAACATATTAGTTTAGAACTGTTTTGGACTGTTTTTGCTTGTAAATGGTGCTTGATTTTGTGCATCTCTCTCTCTTGATTCAGACTGAACAACTTTTTCATTGGAGAAAGCAATATTATGGATAGTGGACTCATATTTTAGCATTAAAACTATGACATCTTAATGATGGATTTGTTTATTACAAACACAGCTTTTCACTTCAAAAGTCGTTAACTTATGGACTGGAGTCATGTGGATTATTGTGATGTTTTTAGCAGCTCTTTGAACTCTGACGGCACCCATTCACTGCAGAGGATCCACTGGTCAGCAAATGATGTCATGCTAAATTTCTCCAAATCTGTTCTGATAAATGAACAAACTTATCTACAGCTACACCCACACAATGCATCTAGACAAATATTTAGTGCAGGACCTCAACAAACACACTGACCTGCCCAACTGGGGGTCTCCATGTACAGCTGTGGCTGAGCAGGTGGGGTCTCACTGCAACCAAAGAGGTGTCTGATTCCTACGGGAGAGAAAGACAGCAACACGTTTTGAGCCTGAGAATGAAAGCCACACAATTACATGCAAAAAACATTTAATTCCTCAAAAAGTGGTATTTTAAATTTCCTTTGAATTAAGAACGAAGCCCAGTCTACAATAACAAAGAAGGTGAGCTCCCAATTTACATTACAGATTGCTCTGAAATTCTTTATTTTTTAGACTTGTTTAAATTGTTTTTTTCATTTCATATGCCCTTGTTATGATAATGTGTGAGGGGATTGAGGAACAGTCAGAAGACCTGCAGGGTCCAGATAAGCTCAGAACCCCACCAGAACCACCAAATCCTCTGCATGTACAGCAACTGTGCTTCATGCTACGCTGGTGCTGAAGTGGCTCTGCCATAACATTTGGAGCACACACACCAGCTTGTCTGCTTCCACACATAGTTACAGATAAATAAAGCAAAAAAAAGGCACTCTTTGGATACGTAAACATGGAAGCTGCAAACGCACAAGGCATATATTAACCACAAACCCCTTCATGTCCTGTTAACCCTTTCAGATTGGAAACAGTTAAGTCTGATAGTTGGATAAGAAGGATAATTATTCTGTTGGTCTGACCCGGAGAGAAAATGGGCCTGGTGTCACTGTTAATTTAAAATCGACTGAACTAAGGCAGGTTTGGCTGTGTGTACATGATAGCAGGTGGCTTCAAATCACATTCTTATTTAGAGAAACACTGTAGTGAGTAAGAAATCACTTCACCCAGAGAAGTGTGAGGGAAGAAGAAGAAGAAAAAAGAAACGGGGAAAAAGATGATAATGCTGCAACTTTTACTTGGACACAGAAAAATATACAACCCAACAAACACGGGGCCCCAGAGAGTGAATTCAGCACTCTGGACAAAAGACCCTGTTAGAGCATTACCGTAATTACACGGCCGTAATGGCCTCTATTGCAGGCTATTCAGATTAAATATGCATAGTGCCCCGTCCATATCCACAGGGCTTGATAAAAGTGTTGTTCCTATGTGTCATTTAATTGTTAGCATTAATCTGAAATATAGAGCTAATGTGGTTATTGAAAACAGCACTGTGCCATGCTGGAATTGAATGTCTTTCTGTCCTTATTGCATATCATTCTTTCTTTAACAACTCACTCACAAATCATCCACATTTTTTCCCGTTACTTCTATTTGCCTCTTTTCCCATCACCCTTTCTGTAATTCTAAAAGTGACAGATCATCCAGAAATTGTGTCTCACACCCATATTAATTTTTTCTTCAGTGGAACTCAAAAGGATAAACTCTGAAACATGTGCTGGTTGCTCTTACAATAAATGAGGACTGAAACATTGAGGCTTCAAAAACAGATGAAAAGCACCTTAACAGCGGTGAAGTCTTTCGACGCCGTAAGTGAGAGAAACAAATTTGTGTTACTCTTCACTCAATTCAGTCCATGAGTTGAACTTGAGAACCGATTTGTGACAGAAAAATGCAGTTTTTGTGAACCAAATCAAATGATTCATTTGAAACGATCTGAAAAATCTTTACTTATCTCATGAGCATGCCAAGAAGAGCCAGACAGGATTTTTAAGCATTATAATGAATAAATACTTAAATATCTGTCTGTTTCTTTACAGAAAGTATGTTGTATGATTTCATAAGACTTGCGGGGGGAAAAAACTATATGGACCACTTTTATGTTGCTTTTCCATCCTTTTTGAAGCATCAAAGCATTAATCATCACTTATTGTAATTACATGCAAATGAAAACAGTGCTCTGAGTTTTCTTTTAGTAAAGTAATAAAGGGTTAAGAATAGATAAGAGTGAATAAATGATGAAAGAAAATGTTTATGTCATTTTTGGATAAACTATTCCTTTAAAAATGACATATAACCCTCTTTTTTCCTTCCTCCCAAAGTCCATTATCTCTGTGTCAGTCTATCTGAGAGAGGCTGTAGTTCTCTGTGGGGAAGTGTCTAATTTCATTCCGAGTGTTCCCCTCTGTGGTCAAGAGTAGAACTGAAACCCGGAGACGCAGGAAGTCTTCTGGGAAATCCAGTTCACTACAGACTCGGTGAGAATTCATTTCTGAAGAATTTCGCTTCGCTTGCCTAAAAACAAGCTCACAGGGTGGCAATAAAAAACAGAGGTCTCTGCATGTCAACAAAACCCTGAGCGTATTTGTGTCCATCCACCGAACCCAACGTGTATAAACACAAATGCTCCTTTCCGAAACCTAGCGAGATACCTACGGAGACAGCATTTTAAGGTGAAGGCTGTTTCAAAGGATATAAGCAATATTATAAGAAACCTCATTTGAACCAAATACTAAGATAACTTTGCATATATATGTATGTTTTGCAGGTAAGACAATGCCAGAATGCAATGTAACAAACTCAATGGAGGAAAAAAATCCATGATAGCAGACAAAAACAAACACATATTTAATTAAATACTGAACATTTAACTAAATATTTTTAGTACCCAGCATTTTTGTGTCGTATTTATTGTAAGCCAAGGCTATCCCATGAGGCCACAGGAGAAGATTTGTGAATGGCAGTTAAAGGTGGGGTAAGCGATTTCTGGTAGCCAATGTTGACATTTGAAATCACCAAAACAAACACACCCCTACCCCAAAAGGGTCTCGCCCCTATTTTGATAGCTCCGATTAATTCTGTGAAACAAAGCAAAACCAATGTTACACCGTGTCTACACTGGACGCGAGTGGCGCGGCGCGATAAAATACTATGGAACTCATTATAATCCGTGATGCTGTCCACACCATATATATATATATATATATATACACATTTATCTATGGTCTACACTGGATGTGGCGCGGTACGACACGACAAATCCCCAACAGAAAACTGATGCTGTGTTCTATTCATGACGTATTGACCAGAGCATGTGAGCGGAGCGGAGTGGTAATATTTCCTTAAGAGCGCAGAGCGCCTTTCTGAAGATTCCGCTCTGCTCGCTCAATATGCTCAGTGCCGCTCGCTCAACCCAGAATGTCGTTTGGTGATTTGCTTGTTCGAGACCCGAAACAATAGGTAGTCCTTCAGAATGTAGGCTAGATATAGGCAGCAGTAATTTATAATCTAATATAATGCACGCAAATTTGTTCTTTACAGAACGGAGCGGGATCTGAGCGGGAATTGGTTTACGGTGAGCGTGAGCGGAATATTAACGGAGCGCTTGCTTGGGCGGTTAGAGCGACTGAGTGGAGCGCACGTCCATAGAGCGGAAAACGTAGCGGAGCGTCGCTTCGCTCACATGCTCTGGTATTGACACATTTCAAATGATTTTCAACAGTCGCTTTGTCGTGTCCAGTATAGACAGACTTTAGCTGTTGCGGTGCAGACACGGTGTTACTCACTTATTGAGAAGAAACAAAGCAACCTCGGCGTCCGCAGGCCTTCCGCTCCTTGAGTTCTCTCCAGCGCTGGAAAGCTGATCTGATATTTACACGGGTCCTACTTATTGCCTTAAGCCTTCTTTTGTTCCACAGATGTTTTCCTCTTTTGTTTTTTATCCTCCATCTCTATCTTTCTGTCGCTCGGCTCGCTAATGTCTGTCCTGTGCACTTAACGCTCTCTCTCCTCCACATCATGAGTAGACACGCCCCTTACTGCTGATTGGCTACAAGTTTGTTTTGCTAGTCGGCCGAATCAGTTTTCTAAAGTGTTTTTGAAAAATCGCTTACCCCACCTTTAAGAGAGACAACTGAGGCTGGTAGGTCACATGACAATGACAACATGAAGAATGTAGTATGTCCAGATCAAATTCATACAACACAAATTCATACTACAGAACATACTTTTTTTAATGGTTGTGAAGCAATTATTCAAAAGAAGTATGTGCTCAGTGAGTATGTGAGTTTGGATGAAGCAAGTGAGTGAGCAGAGCATCCCAAATCATTCATTTAATGAGGTTTAATCACAGTTACGATGCCAACTTAGAAGACAGATGTCTGTGTAGGCAGCCTACTAGGTACTTCAAATTCGACAAATTTCACAAACGAAACTGTGTTTGAAGTGGGATTGATAAAAGTAATTCAAATTAAGGATGGAAGATAAATTTAGCTCATTTATAAGAATATCCTACTGGTGTCTGACGCATTAGCGTTTGCTGATATGCTAGTGCATCAGTGCGTCCATTGCGGTCTGACACTCAACCTTTTGAACAGGTATTGATGGATCGCAAAGGATCTCACGCAACAACAGAGACACACGCCAACACACACACATGAACAAAGCGTGTGTATTGATTTCATCCGAACAGAGCTCATATCTCACAGCTCTCTGTCTCCCTCCTACACTGTCTCTCTCTGCCTGTAATGAATTACCATTCACTGGCTCCAGTATTTTTGGGAACAAGGCCAACATAATTTGTTATTTCATCATAAGTAATTAAAAGCTGTTTCTTTTCCTGTTGTGTCAGAGCTGATTAATTATTTGGACCGTAAAAAGGCATAAATAACACAGAACTGAAGAGTGCCATGGAAAAAAAAACCCCATCACTCGGACTACATTGATGTCGCAAGCAAAAAGAAAATAGCATCCCACTAAAGTCTATTTGCCCAGCTATTTAGTTTCATACACAATAAATAAACCGTTGGCTCCTGTATGATGAGAATAGTGCAATAACAAATGTTATATCTCAACTATGAAAGGTCTGCAGCATGTAAGCAGACGAAGACTAGCCGTCTGACATGCGACAGGTGTAATGCAGACATGTGCATTTATTTCAACTGTTCACAGTTTGAATGTGTATTTTAGACAACATTTTGTCATGTGATTTTGCAAGCATGATTTCAAGTGAGATTTATGCAATTTCCCACGCGCAAAAGCGGCTGCGACAGTCTAATCACAGCCATGAGATATTGCTTTTCTTACAACTTAAACAGTGTTAATATTGCGTATCTTACATTTTTAGATGCAGACAATTTCCAGTTACTTTGCCCATATTTGCCCTGACAACGAAAGTAAGAAGTAAGTAAAACACTAACAACTGTTGCGCAATTCCAAGCAAACACACACAGAGCTGAACCATTGTTTTGAATGAATCTGTTGAGAAAATTATTCAGTGACTCTTTCATAAAGACAATGGTTTGGTTTCTGAATCAATCAGTGTTTTTGAATGACTCGGTTAACTGAATGATTCAATGACTCATTCATGAGAACAGTCATTGGTCTTGTTCCCAAATGAAATCACAATTTTGAACAAAGTATTTGAATCGCTCTCTGATAAAACTTGTCACTTGACGCCACTTACTAGTGTTTGTAACATGCAGTGTTACTGAAAATGTATCACCAATGTGCAGCTCAGTCAATAAACTCCAATAAATGACCAGAATTTTAACCTAACCTAAAAGAGCCTAATTAGAGATTGCAGACTTTAAATTCCATCTAACATTAAATAGACACATACTGTTGTAAGAATAAAGGGGTCAATGGTTTTCCTGCACCAAGCATGTTGTGTCTAGAAGGGATAAAGCTACGGCCGGAAAGTAACAATAAATTAAATTTGCTACCTATTAGATTGTGTTTTATTAACGTTTACACCTTCCCCAACCCTAAACCTACCCCTTACAAATTAATAATGCAAATACAGTAATTATTGTTGTTCAGCGTGACAAAAATTATGCAATATTGATGTGCGCATTCCCAGTGGCCATAGCTGTACCCCATCTAGCCCAAGCATGTGCCGTTAAGATGAATGGGAATGATAATGGATAAATTTATCCAGATATTATTGATTTTACTTACTTAAAATACCGTTGCCGATGAAGTTATTGGCACAAAACATGACAATAATAATTTTTAAAAATATAATAATTTAATCATGCCAATGGATTAAAATGCCGTTTTGGCAATCAATGAATAATTCTATATAATAGCAGACTGTAAAAATAAATAAATAAGAGGGGATACAAAACAAAAGAGAAATAAAAGTTCTTCAGCCAAAAGAGCTTTATGTTCCATTAGAGAGGCCATTTCATGTCAGAAACTGATGCTGAATTGATTTAGCAATACACGTTTTAAAAATCAGAAGACAGCATAATGCTTTTATCAGTTCCTTGTGTGCAAAAGAAGAAGTGAAGGATGTGCTTCTACATCTTTTCAACAGAGGATGAGAACATTTTGTGTGTGATGGGGGGGATAAAAAGTGGCCAGGGCAGTGGCACGGCATAAAAGAACAATTTAACTTTGTAATGCTGTGCCTGAATCCTTCTGGATTCTACTTGGCTTTGTGAAGCAGATTAGTTGAGCAGCTTTTACAGGCTTTGGTAAATAGAGTTGTAACTCCATTCATCCCCCATTCACAGAGTAAATATCCCCTTTCACACACATCAGAGCACAGTGGCACACACACTGACCTGGAAACACTTCTCAATTACAGACAAGCTGGAGCTCATCAACTCTTCCTACAGGGAGCCCGAATAGAGAGTCTGGACATAAATATTAAGCCTTGAACAGCCTGCTGTAATTTGATTTTCATACTGGGTCAATATATGAAAGCTGTGAGAGCTAATGTTCCTGTTCCGTATGGAGTTTCACCTCATATCGCTAGGCTGGGAATTTATGTGGCATGTATGTTTGCTTTCGCATGTGCTTGAGATTGCTTGTTGTAGTTTGAGCTTTTGTTGAAAGATTAGCTCATCTGAAAATGAAAAACCTGTCATAATTTACTCAGCTTCATGTCATTGAAAATCTGAATGACTTAATTTATTCTGTGAAACACCACAGGAAAACTGTACAGGCCATTTTTTGCCCATGTAATTAGAGACCATACTAAAGCTCCATAAATTGGGATGACTCATACACTTTGTGATAGCTTTATGTGAGGAAAAGAACATATTTTAAGTTGTTATTCTGTTATAATCTTCCACTCAAATAAACTTTCAACCTTACCGAGTTGAATTCAGGAACTGAATCAGTTAGAATTGTGAATGAGTGGTTCTGCGAACTGTAACTGATTCAAAAGAATGATTCTTTCACAATTCAGATGTCATTACATTGTCAAGATAATAAAAATGTAAAATAATGTGCATGACATGAAACGTTTTATGATACTTTTACGGTGCTCTGAGTCATTTTGTAGCTTGAAAGCTCAACTTATGCATGATAAACAGCATGAAAAAGAGCAGCATGAACACTATTCAAAATTTGTCCTTTTGTGCTCCACAGAATAATGAACATCATACAGTATTAGAACAACATAAGATTAACTAAATAATGACCCTCATGTTCAATTTGCATCAGACTTTCTAGTGTTTTTGAAACGGTTCCATTTATGATACGTTCATGGTGCTTTTGAGCCACTTTAAAGCTTTAACGCTTGCATGAAAAAGAGCAACCAGCACACTATTTTAGGAAAGTCTCATAAGAATGAAAGAATGACATAAGGGTAAGTAAATAATGACAGATTTTTCATTTTTGTATTAACTATCCCATTACATCTCTTTCTTTTGACCAGCACTGAAACTAAAATATGTCCGACTACCACCACAATGTTCCTCATCTCATATAGCTGTAGGTAAGCAGTAAATAACAGCTTTATCCCTGGTGAGTGGCTGAGATGTTTAAGAGCACAGAGCGGACTGCACTCTCACCAGCAGCCCTGCTGAACCACAAGTTGCAAATGTTAATGAGGATTCCCAAATGCCAGGCCACTCTGGGGACTCTGCCTTTAACCAAAACAGCAGATAAATAATACAATGGCCACCTATAACTACACTGGACACATGCAGCGAATGATGAAAAGGCCTCGGAAGAAGAGGAATGGTAGGTATTAAACATATAGACTTGACTGACTAGCCAATGCAATTGAAATCCTCCTTGTTCTGGTAAGCCGAAGTCTTCAAATTGACCTTCCTAAAATGAACACGAAACAGGATTTTCTATGGCGCATCATCGTCCTCCCTCATAACCGAGGTGTCGCTGTAGGTTTGCTTGGTTTTGATATTGCATTTGTTGGGTAAAAATATTGAATATACAGCTAATAGACATCTCCATTAAGATCCTAGTGTTGTCATTCCACTGCAACATGAACCCAATTTATGTTGGACAGAGAGGACTCTGGGAAATGGAACACTAGGACGTCTGATGCAAATTGAACATGAGGGACACTGAATATTAAAACAGGCAAACTACCCCATTGACTGAAAGTGGGGGGAGAGATGGAAATTTAAATGAAATACGGCCCGCCGTAAAAGGGTGAAAATACAGGACCAAAACAAAATCAACAAGTGAATAATTACCAACAACAGCTTGGTTTATTTCCAGTTTGAATTGATTTACTAAAACATAAATATACAATAAAAAGTAACAAGGGTGTAAAAGCATGTTGTTAAAAATTTATCATTTTTAGCAAAGAGAGTGAGACGTCAGATGGGATGTGCCTCTGATCATGAAATGCTGTTGGTTTACCATCGATGGCTTTCGTCAGAATTAGGAAAACAACCTGTGCTTGCTTTATAGAGGCAGATGAAAACAGGTTTTTATGATAATTATTCCGAAGCTGTGTGGATTTAGTGAGTTGTTAAAGTGGAAATCGAGACATCGTTGGAGGTAGTAAGACTGTCATCCTGTTTTCAATGGAATCCCACAGTATATCATTATATATTACGGAACGGCCGTAATTATGTTGTTGTTGCAAACGTGCGTTCTCTTCTTGAATATGGTGGCTGAACTTGACTTTAGTGTCATTAGTGGAGAAGTGCCATTTCTTAATGTTGGTGCCACCAAAAGCTCTTCATTCAAGCTAGTCTGATTTTTATTTTTATGTAAAGCCCTAAAATAATCAGTAATTTTATTCTTTACGTGCTTTGCCTTAGAAACCCAAAACACTTGGGCCTGTTTGGTTTCAGGACACGCATTAAACGTCACATTACAATACAAGCATTAAAGAAATAGTTCACCCAAAAATGAAAATTTGCTGAAAATTTACTCTGTAGATGAGTTGATTTTTTCATCAGAACAGATTTTGAGAAATTTAGCATTACATCATTTGCTCACCAAATAATCATGTGCAGCGAATGGGTGCCGTCAGAATGAAAGTCCAAACATCTGATTAAAAAAAAATCACAATAATCCACAAGTAATCAACACAACTTCAGTACATCAATTAACATCTTGTAAAGTGAAAAGCTTCATGTTTGTAAGAAACAAAGAAGGATTTTTTACATTTTGAACCTTCACTTAGGGCCAAAATACGAGCCCATAATCCATTACAACGCTTTCTCCAGTGAAAAAGTCAATCCCCTGTTGTCCTCTCACATCAAAATCCACAGACATATTTGTTTAGAACTCTTTTGGACTGTTTTCACTTGTAAACAATGCTTGATCTGTGCATATTTCTCTCCTGATTCAGATGAGACAACTTTTTCAATGGAGTAAGTAGAATTATTTGTGTTAATTGATAGACTGGAGACATGTGGATAACTTGTAGATTATTGTGATGTTTTTATCAGCTGTTTGAACTCTCATTCTGACGGCACCCATTCACTGCAGAGGATCCATTGGTGAGCAAGTGACATAACCTGTTCCAAAGAAGAAACAAACTCAGAGGGTGAGAAAAAAAAAACATTAAAAAAAAAGAGGCTTTTTTTTTTTTTTAACAATTCATGTCTTTTCAATTCTGATGCCAACACCTCAAAAAAAGCACACTTACAACCAGGCCTTTTTTTTTAAATCACGTCTTTTCAATTCTGATGCCAACACCTCATTGGATGTTCTCTTTAAGCAACCTATAATGTCAAAAAGTTCAGTTTGAATCAGTCCCTGCAAGTTAAAATCGAGAAACTTCATTCATTCTGGTGTTAAATGTGTGACAAATAACTGGAACTGAAATGACCTGCTTCATGTTCGTGTGCAGTGAAGCTGAATGTTTGATGTCTTTGCAACCTTTGTTGACCTGACCTGACTGCTTTGTACCAAGCCAAACGTGAGAACCACATAATGTAAAAGGTGATGTTATGGCAGCTATTACAGCCGTTTCTATGTGAGAAAGCTGTGGTGTAATCACACAACACAATGTACTGTACACAGCACACCATTTGTACAGTAGACAATTCCAGCAAAGAAGACTGCATGAGGGTAAATAAAGGATGAATGAAGTAAAACTAAATAAACCAGAGGTGCCTGTCACATTTATGTGCGCTTCTGACTAGACAAACGAAAGGGAAGTTCCTGTGAGAGAACAGAGTATGTAATTCAATGCTTAATGTGTGTGTGCATGTGTGTGTCGGATGAACAAGAAAGATGCAAGAGGTGCGCATCCATCCTCAGAGGTGAACTCGATTTCACGGGTTAGTGAGAGGGTGGTGTATTCTGGGGGGTGGGTGTTGTGCCTCGACTTTATTAAATGCTGTTGCAGATGACAGGCCTGAGCTCTTTTCACTCGCCACAGCTGCTGGAGGGTCTGCACCTCTGTATTTCCCCACTAAATATCCACTCAGACACAAGCTAACACATTATCAGCACTGCTTATGTGTGTATTTTAAGTTGGATAAACCAATTTACGCATTAAAGTTCTGTGTTTTACAGCAGTACAAGTATCAATAATTGCTAACGGAGCAGAATGAGATGCGCTAAACATGAACCCCTCTCACATACACATACAGTCATATATCAGACATTTATCACTGCTCACGTGTAGGATGACCACCCCCCAGGAGCTTTTAATATTTAATGTAAAGATTAATCAGCCCTCTCATTATTTTAATTGTTCTTCCTTTATCCAACCTGCCAGAGTTATAGATTACCCCCCGTAGACGCTACCAGCAGCTCCCTGGTTGGGGATTTATGGGTATTTTTGGATCAGTTAGCCTCTAGTCATATTTCACCATTTTCTGACGAGCCATTAAAATGTCCCAGGTAATTAAACAATGGACATCAAGTTCAGGTCTCTCCTCTTTATCAGGCGAGAAGCATGCTGGGATAAAAACTCCCTTGCTAGCGATTAGCATGTTTAATAAAAAAAAGCTCACAAGTGAAGACGTATAGAATATCAATACAGGAGTAGCGGCTGTGAGGGGATGATATATGCTTGTTAGTGAGTTGATAGAACATCATGGGATATCACATGGGATATATACACTACCGGTCAAAAGTTTGGGATCAGTAAGACTTGTAGTGTTTTTTAAAGAAGTCTCATATGCTTCCTCCCAATTCCCTCATTATCCTGTGTATTTAAGCCCCAGTCTGTCCAGTCTGTGTTTGTCGGGTCTACCAGTTGTGAACGTGGGTCATCTTCCCTTCCTGGTGCGGATTTACCCCGTTTGGATTTAATAAAAGACTGTGTTTGCTATTCTATGTCTCCATCGTTCCTTCCGGCAGCGTTACATGACAGAAGACCCGACCACAAACTATTTAACTACGTGTCTCCATCTCTGTTTGTTTTCCATTTTCCATTCAGTGTTTTTTGTTTCCGAAGTGTTTCCTTCCCCATGGATTCCCTTGCTGTCAAGTTTACTTCCCTCGCCCACAAGGACCTTTCCCTCTTGGAGTATGCTGTGGAGTTCAGCCAGCTCGCCGTTTTAACGGTGTTCGATGACGCTGCGCTGAACTACCTGTTCTGGATCGGGGCCAACTACTACCACCCCGTCGACCTCCCAGACACCACCGGATTGTGCTGGAGGGAGGCTATCATCTGGTGTCTGGAGAGCATCTACCCCCAATCCAGAACACAGTCAGACCCAGAGCCCAGCCCACCATCACCCCGCTGTGCGGAGCTTAAGCCCGGGCCCACCGCTGACGGAGAGCCAGAGCCCGCCGCGACCATCGAGTCATCGCCAGAGAGAGCGACAGTGCTGAGGATCGCCCCGGAGCCTGAGCCTGTGACGTCAGACCAGGTGCGAGGGCCAGCTACAGAACTCACCACAGGGGAGAGCGTCATGGACAGTGAGAGCGTGGAGAGGAGCTCCACCCCCTACACCGTGGCTGAGGGTGAGCTGTCTAAGGATGTGGGTAAAGGAAAAGTGGAAAGAGACTTAATTGATTTAGGCTCACAAATGCCCATCCACCCACCCACTCCTGCCTCCTCCACCGCTGTCGTCTGGCAGCCCCTCTGCTCGCCCTCAGCCCACCATCTCTACGGTGTGAGCTCCGCGGGTCTGCCATCCTCCATCGTCACCGTGGCTGGAAAATACCTCGCCTCCAGCCTCTAAGCCCCGGACTCCGCCTCGGCCCGTCGACCCAGCGGCTCCACCATGCTCCTAGCTCCCTTCTCTCCGCCATGGCCCATCAGTCCACTGTCTCCACCGGGCTCCCTCGTCGCTCCTGCTCCGCCTTGGTCTGTTATCGACCATCCGTCGCCTCGGGACTCCACTCCTCTGGCTGCGCCTCGTCCCTCCAGCTCTGTTAGACTCCTCCATTCCTTCGGCTCCTCCTCAGTCCTCTGTCTCTCTCTGGCTCCACTGCTGCCTTCTGGATCCCCGCCTACGCCTCAGTTGCCGGCGCCATCTGCTCCGCCTTGGCCCTCCGGATCCTTCCCGTCGCCCTGGCTTATCGGGTGCACATCTCCGCCACCTGCTCTGCCGCAGGCGGCTGGCCCCCTGGAGTCGTCAGCCCTTCTTCCTCCATGGCTCCTCCCTCCGTCGGCTCCACCGTGGGTCGCCATTATGGCTGTAGCCTGGGTCCCACCTGGCGCCGCATGCTCCAAGTCCCTCCCGTCATCTCCCTGGCTCCTTCCTCCGTCTGAGTCGCCCTGGCTCCTCCGGTTTCCTCCTTGGCTCCTCCCTCCGTCGTCACTTCCCTAGACTCTGTCTGCCGGACACCTCCCAGTTCCCACCCATCCCTCCCTCTGTTGGGCCTACGACACTAGGAAGCGCCTTCTGGGAGGGGGCGAGATATCAGGATTGGACTGTCTTTGTTGTGTTCTGCTCCCTCTGACCCAGTTTCTCCCTCATGTGCCCTTATTTGGTCGTTCCTGTCCTCGTTGTCTCTTAATTAGTCATTCTGTTCACCTGTGTTCCTCGCCAATTCCCTCGTTATCCTGTGTATTTAAGCCCCAGTCTGTTCAGTCTGTGTTTGTCGGGTCTACCAGTTGTGAATGTGTGTCATCTTCCCTTCTTGGTGTGGATTTAACCCTGTTTGGATTTAATAAAAGACTGTTTGTAGATGCTTGACAAACATTGTTGTTGTTGTGATCATAACCTGTATGGATGTGATTACACGCAATACACAGAGCTTTTCCCTCACCATTGTAACGCGCTGCTTTTGCAAGGTTCCATAAAAACGTTTCAGCTTTTATTCGCCCTGAAGCAGATATCACAGGTTCGTCGAAATTATCCATCCTCGATCACTTTTAGTCAGCTTGCACGTCTTTTCAAAGTGAAAGTAGCCTTGTCACTTGACCTGAATACAGAGCGCTGAAACGGACTTATCAGCTTCTTTTCAAAAAACAACAAGGGCGCTTGTCGGCTTCTGCAGTAAAACGTGAACTCGCGATGTCTTGAAAGTGGACAAAACCGGTTTATATACTGTATATATATATATATATATATATATATATATATATATATATATATATATATATATATACTGTATTTGGGATCAGTAAGATTTGTGTGTTTTTGCAAGAATAAATAAATAAATAAAATATTTACTGTAATATATAAACAATTTGAATGGAATTTATTCCTGTGATAGGAAAGCTAAATTTTCAGCAACCATTACTCCAGTCTTCAATGTCACATGATCCTTCAGAAATCATTCTAATCAGTATTTCTACTGTCACTTTTAATAAACTTAATGCATCCAAGCTTATTGATTTCTTCCAAAACAAAAATGACTGACCCCAAATATATACATATATTTTCCCAAGAAAACTCAGTGGGCCCTGGCAGATCTGCCTTTCTCTTCGCGCCTGACAGGGTTGCTGTAGGAGTCCGGCAGCTGCCCCGTGGTGATTGAGTGGGTACTGATGAAGAGAGAGTCGGAAGTGAAAAATGCCAGCCCTTCGGCCAAGAAAACACATACACACACAGAAGGGGTCAGGTCTTTCACAACCTCCGCTCATTTCATCGTTCTTGCCTGGCTGAAGCTTTTTGTGGGCAAGGTGGCTGGAGCAAGTTGCCGATTACATAATCCTGTTTTACAGGGGCTCCATCCATCACCCGGCTTTCATTTTCATTGGAGCTAAATTGCACGAGTGCTGGGAGTGGAAATGAATTTCAGCAGTCCAGCATATCTGTTTAGTTTGCAGAAAGCAAAAGCACTGTGAAGAATGGAAAGTGAGAGAGATGTGTAGAACCAGCGAGAGAGAGAAACAGAGAGAGAGAGGGGAAGGATAAAAGACCCTTCCCGAGTTCGGTCCGGCGAGGGTCTGATGGTGATGCATGGTTATGGACTATTTGCACTCAGAGGCGATAAATTTATGATTATGGTGAGAGAGCTAAAAGGCTGTCCATTACTGTAACATAGTGGCCTCAGTAGAGAGTCTCTCATCAGGCCCAGCTGAGAATCAGCAGTAAAACCGGACAAGGCATCTAATATTAAACAAACTTACATGCCAACAGCAGGTGTCAGTCAATAGTCTGCTGACAGTTGTTCAGCTACTCAAGCTGTAGCGTTCGCTCACTTTCTCCACTTTTACCTTTGGGTCCAAATGCACTAGCGAACGTGTGGCAGTAGGACATAGAGCTTGCTATAGCTGCAAGATGATTGGTGTGCATGAAAAAGGCTCAGTTTGCTGACAATGGCAGAAAGACAATGAACAGAAATGCATTCACACTTCGGATCACTGTCGTGCTATTGATTCTTAAATAGCAGTGCCGTCCAAATGGCTTGTGAGCCTTTTGTGCTTTGACATCTCTGTGATGCACCGTTCAATTAGTTTTAGTGACCCGGTCCCAATGCCACCACCATTTAAACACATCCGGCAAAACACAATCGAGAAGGTCCTGTGAACATGCGACTGACACAAACGTTCAACACAAGGATGTCTGGGTAACCAAAGCACTTGGCATTTCAGAGGTGATCTTGAGTTTAAACTTGCAGCAGAGTTCAGTGGATTTTTGTTGAAGGTCTTTGTTGATCTACTCGATGGGGTGAAAATTAGGACACCGTCTTCTCAGAACCGAGATTTAAGTTGGAGAAGTACTCGGATGAACTTGAAAAAGTTGTGTTCTCGCTAATGCTGTCTGCAAGTCTACAGATCTGCTTCAAAAAGAGTCTGAGATTAAACCAACACAAGCAAAACTAGTCAAACAAGTCGTTCCCTTGAGATGGAAACATCCGGTGTTGCATGAGCAAAAACGGTATTTCTGTGGTCGCTTGCTGCTCTTCTCAAAAGCATCAAAAGAAACATGTAAGTTCAGTTCTGTAGCAAACAAATTTAGCCTAGAGAGAACTCTAAGGCTGTCTTAAAGGGGTTTGTATAATAGGAGCTTTTGTTGAATTTGAAGCTCTAATTTCTTGTCATTTGAAAATGTTGTTGGCACACTTACAATATTTTAGGGGTAATTTGTTTACAGAACTGAATGTGTGGTCTAAGCTAAATAATTAATGATTCTTTTCCTCTAGTAATTGGTTTTGCTCAACCGCCAAATAACAATATAATGTGAGCTGCCTCTCAAAGCACAAGTCTAATTTCAGGCATTTGGTGCAAATCTGTCACAGTTATAAGCTTAACACATGCATTACAAACTCACTCGGGGACTGACTACAATGCAGAGTAATTAATTTCACAATTAAAACAACACTGAAAAATCCATATGTTTCCACAATAGTCAAAATCTGAATCTATACACTTTTGACCCATTACAAACCTTGATTGTTTCCTCACTTTAGTGGGTGACGCTTACTTACTTTTCAAATGCTTTGCTAAGCGAAATCTAATCATTTTGAGTTTCATTTAAAAGCTGATGCCACTGCTTATTCTACCAAGCATAAACACAGTGTGATGAAGCTACTTACAGACTGTAGCCTGTCAAGCTACAAGCTACTCAATTTAAAGTTAAAAAGTAGTTAGCTCCACTACAAGCTACTAACAAAAAGCAAAGTGTGCGTGTGTGTGTATATATATATATATATATATATATATATATACCCAAACACATTTGATGATTATGATTTATGAATCAGAGCTAAAAAAAATAATAATAATAATAATAATTGGAATGAACAATCCAAATTAGGAAGTTCAATTATTATAAAATAAATAATAATAATAATAATACATTTTGTTATATAAATTATTATATTGTAATAATTATATTATACTGACCTTAGTTTGATTTAATTAATTTTCTCTAAATACAACAAGAAACAAATCTTTCCCTTATTTGAAGCAACTGAGTCCAATATAAATGCGTAAAATGCCATTTAGGGATCTGTGAATTTTTTCTTGAATCTGTTCATTTACAAGAATCATCTGATTTACTAGCATCAGCAAACCTGATAAATTTACTTTAAGTACAAGAACTCTTCCCTATTTATGTAAATGAGTCAACAACATATTAACTAAATATCCCACTATAAAAATACTTAAAACGCCATGTCAGCAAATTTATTTTTAATTTGTTCATTTATAAGAACCATCCAAAACTGAATGACTAGACTTAATTCCAATGCAATACATGAAAAAATAGCCATTTAGAACGAATCATTGACTGAACAAAACAAACATTGAGACATTCAATGAGGCTTCTTCTTTGTGTTTCAAAGAATATAGAAAGTCATATACAGTAGGTTTACAATGAGGGAAATGATGACAGAATTCCCCTTTTTGGGTGACCACAATAGTAAATGTTTTTAAAGAAATAAAACGAATTTAGAAAATCTATGAATCCCAATGGAAGTGATGTTCCTTATGGAAACAGAACAGACATGTACAAAACATCAATAACCTTCACTACTTAAAGGAGACATATTATGCCACTTTTTACAATATGTAATATAAGTCTCTGGTGTCCCCAGAATGTGTCTGTGAAGTTTCAGCTCAAAATACTCCACAGATAATTTATTATATCATTTTGAAAATGCCTATTTTGAGTGGAAGCAGAAACATGCTGTTTTTCGGGCCTGTCTCTTTAAATGCAAATGAGCTGCTTCTCCCCGCCCCCTTTTCCAGAATAGAGCTGCGCCATTACAGCTGGTACCTGCTAAAAAACATCTGTTTTGGTTCTGATTATCATGTTTATCGCGCTAAAATCATGCGTTTTAAACCATTTGAGTTTAAACTTCTGATATACGGTTTTCTGAGAGCCCACATCCAAAGCACGCGGACAGAAGATGTCACAGCATGTGAGTACTAAACTAAGTTCTCATTCACACACAAGTTTACGTTACAAACACAAAAATGTATTAGAGTTACAAAAAACAGTCGTTTATGTCTGTGAAGGTAAACAGCTGGGAAATAAATATAATTTTTATTTTAGATCTGTGTGGCAGCAGCAATATACAGTAAATAAATCAATACATCTGAATCTAAATAGTGTTCTGTGCTCATCTGTGCAGCCAAAAACAGAACAGTTAGCATGCTTTGCTCAAACTTTCGCCATGGCATTAGAACTAGTACACCGTTGTCACTTGCAAAAACACAATAACGGCGCCGTGGGTGTAAACTTACAGATTAAGGGGCGGTAATATTATAATGAGATCCCTTTGCCACGTCACCAAGGGAGCGAAATCAGACGCGCTCGTTTTCTCAGACACTTGCAGAAAAAGGCTTCCCAAAACAAAGTTACTAGGTTAATCTTCTTCACGTTTCCTTGGTTGGTAGATGCACTGGGGACCTGATTATAGCACTTAAAACCTGGAAAAGTCAGATTTTCATGATATGTCACTTTTAAGATTACAGGATGTGTTTTAAAATGTAAGATGCTGAGAAAAACATCAGACTACCCTGTCTAGCCTTTTCAAAAACCTTTATAGATGCATCTCTCAGAGTGGTCGGGAGAAGGCGCTGTTTGGGTTGGTTTCAGGTGATGTTAACTCTTTTCTCTTTGGTCTCAAAGGCAGGAAGTGCTGAAGTCAGCAGAGCTCTTCTTGTTTGAGTGAGCCTTTCAGATAAATCAATAAAGCCACTTTCATCCTCTTTCTGATCCATTTGTCCCCTTCGTTCTCCATGCTCTGCTGATATGGAGCTATAGGAGAGGGAGACAGAGAGACGATTTTGCTAAGCTGAAAGGCAAAGGGTGACCTGACAGCTGCAGTGCAGGATAACCAGTGTCCAATCGGCTCTCGGCAGGTGACGGCGTCTATCATGGCTGCAGGCATGAGCGGCCATGGTATTGATGCAGGACAGGTGAGGTACGCGCTGGTGATTTGAGGAGCGGGTGGGTTCACTGGCGATGGCGGGCGTGCTAAATAAAATACATCACATCAGGGCCTGCGCCTTAATTACACCTGTCAATCAAAAGAGCTCCTGCTTATCTGGAAACTATCTCCTCATGCGCAAAAATAGTTTGTAGTTTGGAGGAAACAAGCTAGGTCCCAGCTCGCCTTTCATGCCCCTCGTCAGATTATTTTGGGCTGGTGATGGCCATTTTATGAGACCTCAAACAT
Source organism: Sinocyclocheilus grahami (assembly GCF_001515645.1). NCBI lineage: Eukaryota > Metazoa > Chordata > Actinopteri > Cypriniformes > Cyprinidae > Sinocyclocheilus > Sinocyclocheilus grahami. Next base: position 3,367,376 of record NW_015505215.1, on the reverse strand, counting down.
TCCATGTGTCGAAACAGATTGGCCGGTGCTACTTTACTCAATAGGTTATTGTCTTTTTATTTGGTTTCAATTTTGGTCACACTAATAACATTTCAGGTGACTAATGAAATATGCATCCAAAATTCAGCTTCAGACCATGTGGTGTAACGTATGCGGCTCCTTTTACTTTATGTTTGCCCCAGAGGGGCAATGCAATTTCATTGCAGCAAAGTAACAAAAAAACACAGTAATTTCCACAAACCCACACCTTAAATCTTTGAACAGAAACATCTGTTAATCTTTAAAGTAGCCACAATCCAGTTAATGTTATATCAGTTTTAAGCTCATTCATGTAAATTAGACTTTAATTTAGTTTAAAATGTGCATACTTTAATCTCATTTAGACAAATATGAGTACTAATAGAGGGTTTTTTATACCCAGCTTATTTTCAAGAATGCAGAAATATCAGTATAGGACAATGATCCATCATGAGTGACTCACAGTGACAACTGAATTGAGTAAAATAAAAGAAGATGTGTGAAATAACTACTAGCTAGCAATAGTGCACGCTAGTGCATTAGCATGCTAAATGTAATAATTTTTTACATTATGTAATGTATGAGACACAAGGAACTGGTCTGTGCATTACATATACAAGTAAAAGATCCACTCTTCAGTGGTAATCCCTGAAAACATTGCGTTGGACGCAATGGACCCTTTTCAGATTTTTGGGGTTCTCAGTAGCGGAAGTCATCATATTGGATAAACTTCTATAGTGGTGAACAGAAAATACAACAAATAATATATATATAAAAAATATATATATAGCTTGGCAGAATTAACTAGTTTTATGTAATATATCACAAAAAATATAAAAGGGTCCAACCAGTTCCATGCAAAAGCATGCTGGGAACTAGAAATCCGCTGACTAGTTAATTCAACAAAAAATATTCATGTAGTCTCAAAAATAAATGGATTAAGTAAACTTGCATTTAAGGAACTGAAGTGGATTAAAAGCAATTACATTTTGTTACAAAATGTTCAAGATTTGTGTTGCATTGTTTATTTTAATTTAAAGTAAATTGAACAAGCAACACAAATGATTTGTTTTCAGTAAACTTTTGTTTTTGTGTTGTGCCACTACGGGTCACTATGGAGGAATGACGATTGTTCACGCCACCAAGATTTGAACTGACAGCTAACCAGGAAATATTCATGCAAGTTTCAAAAGTATCACGCCAGCATGGAATAACTTTGAGAGAGAGCACCAAATCAACACAAACACAATGAGAAAACACTCTCGCAAACAATAAATACATGCAAGAAAATGTCATTTTCTCTACCCATTAGAGATGCAGAATATTTCACTTCCCTCAGAGGGAAATATATAAAAATATAGCATTGGGACATAAACAAAAGCAGCATTGACTACAACTCTTTACATGACTCCACAGCTCTCTATCTCTTTAATAAATGAGTCCCTGTGATCGAAGGAAAAGGCAGAAAGCAGCATTATATGAAAATGCAACACAAGGATAACCTTGTTCGCAAAGGAGGGAATTTGCTTTAAATGGAGGTAAATCAACGACGCTGCTCTTTTCATGCTTTTTGTGGGGATATTGGCTGCTTGCTGACTCTCCCAACTTGATGCCAGAGGGGAGGAGAAATGTATGTTCAATTCTGCAGTCCGCACATCGCTTGGCTGGGGGTGTTAACACTGTCAGGGCACATGAGGTTCCAGACTATCTGTTTCCCTATTCTGCTTCATTCTCATCAAATTGCTTGTTTTATTTATATCAAATGATACCTCGCTCCCTGCGCTCCCTCGCTCAGTTGATAATGCACCCCTCTCCGTCCTCCGTGTTTGCCCCCATCCCCCGATACATCCTATGAAATGTATTGCTTGCTCATTGTAAATAAAACATAAAGTTTCCTCTGAGCTCCTCCCTTGAGCCACCTATATTTCTATTTTTGCAAAGAGCAGCAAACCTTATACAGCGCTGCTGCCACATCACTATGAGCAAAGACTAACTTTATATGTCTGAGATATTGAAAAGGCAACGTTAAAAGCACTATTGTCCCTGATGTAGATATCACAAAATGCAGCATTGATACAACTCTACGAGGCTCCTTTCATAAGCGTATCAATCATATATTTCCTAGACGCACTCCTCTGTCACTTAGGGGTCCAAATGTCTGAGAGCACTAATGAAATTGCAAACTTTTTGTATATTACCAGAAAAGTACAAGTACAAGTACAATTAGTGAGTACAAATTAACATTAATTTAATACGTGTCTTTTTGCTTTAATGACAACTGTATGAACACAAGTTTGTGTAAAACCCGATGATCATGTTCTCTAGCATAATTTGAAAATGATGCAGAGTATAAAGCTCTATTTTTTTACATATATGATAGTTTTATAGTAGTAGTTTTATTTAGACACTCAAACAAATACAATGTTTTTGAATTTTAAGCAAATAATAATTATTAGAACTTTTTAGAATAAGAATTATTATTAGAGTATTATATCTATGACAAAATAGGGTGAATATCTCAATGGTTGGAAAGACCTCTCAGCCAATCAGATTCAAGGAGATAATATAAAAAATCACTTAAAATTGAAATGCATTTTACAGTATTTCTTTGTGTAAATAGAGCTACGATAAAACAATGACAACCTTGAACGTCACATATAGTTATTTTTCCTTCGTAAAGAGACTTACAAATGCACACACACAAACATATGTTTGTCTGTTTCCGTGACAGCTTTCAGAACATGAAATCTATTAAGGTATCAATGCCGAACTATAGCATTACGATCTCGCTGCACATATCGCCATAACTATTCTGAGCGCAACATGGATAAATGCTCTTTTTGCCTGGCAGCTGGGGAATTTGAATAGTGTGTCTTTCCAATGCGTTTCATGAAGTGCTTAAACCCACCTCAGGGTTCTGAGACGCCTCTCATCTCCAGCTGTCGGCAGCGGAGGGGTAATGTTGATTGATGGAGGGAGGCAGGGCTAGACCAATGTGTGGTGCAGTTGGAAAGGCAGAGGAACGAACGGCTAACGCTAAACTTGACTCACTCCGTCATAAAGCCCATATAATTGTATCATGGACATGACACTGTCGTAATCATCCATGGCAGTTTATGTCAGCTGGTGACAAATGACAACGATTTACCAATGGGGTTAAGCCACACAGAGGACAGACACGGTCAGGGGATTATGATTTAGCATGGGGGTTCAGCAATGCAATGAGGACCCATGATTCACCAGGGCAGGACAAAGCCAGAAAGAGGACATCTTTGATTCAGTATAGTTACAAGCCAATGAGTGAACATTACTCACCAATGGGCCAGGTTGACATCAATAAGCTTGATAAAGCGATAAAATGATTTAGAACAACAATGAACTGGGTAATTACAGTATGTGCTCTAGTCTGCAGCACCCAACATACTCTAGTATAACCTGACATGAATTTCTCTTTCCCTGTGCAACAGACTGATGTCCAGTGCTTAATTTGAGCTGGATCCTGCCGGATCCTTTTCCGGAAAATTTAAGATTTGGGATTTTTGCGTTCCGGTACTTGTTTTTAAAGATCCGGCATTATTAACAAGTGCATTAGATCGTGACAGTGCGTGCGTGCATACAAGACAGAGTGATTGCGGGTTTATGTAGATGTATTTGGAGCATGATTTGTAGATTATGTATTAGTCCTCAACATATTATTGACCAATCAGCTTTCTTAAGTTCAAAATCGCTCTTGTTGATTGGTGCTACTGCTTAACCCACTCTCTCCACTCTTTTGTGAGCAACGGAACGTTTGGAGAGAGTGTAATAATACCAGAAATAATACCAAATAAAGTGAAATATTATAATGCATAAACATTATAAACACTATAATCATTGCCTAGTTCCCCTCACTCCAAAACAAATAATTTAAATGTAACGGTATGCAGAATAGATCAAGAATGAAAAAAATATAAAGCTAAAGAACCAAAACAAAGCGAAACTGAAAGTACCGTTGGGCTCTCGTACCTCTCTCATTCGGCACAAATCCAAATGTTTCCATATTCGCAATGTATTTCAATGTTAAACTATTGTTTATAATGTAGACTAGGCTTCATAAAATCATCCTCTTCACATGCGCAAAAATGCGCTTGGCATAACAGCAGCTGTAGACAGGTTATACTACGGACTCTTTAAATTGATATGTTTGGCTGACTGTATTTTATTTTGATAATGAACAGACTGCGATGGCAAGTTTGAATGGCTAGAATATGTGGTGTGTGTGTGCGCGCGAGGCGCCAGCGCGATCAAACAGCTGACACATTAAATACTATTTTTGGTCACATAACAGTAAGACAACCCGCAAAGTGTTACATTTTTTTATAAAAAACCCAGAACACTAGCTTCTCTATTCTTTTTGTATCTATCTATCTATTTATTTTATTTTTATTTATTTATTATACAATTAACAAAAGCAAAAAAGGCATCTAACACTAGCTTGCTCTATAATTTTTTTCTGTTCTATCTGTTTCGTTTTTATTTATTAGGCCTATATAATAAAAAAAAAACCTTGCTACGTGTACTATGTAAAGCTGAGACTTGTTATAGCACTTGCGTATCATTGCTCTTTTGTTGATTTTGATTGCTTCCATTGTCCTCATTTGTAAGTCGCTTTGGATAAAATCGTCTGCTAAATGACTAAATGTAAATGTTTATTTTTATTTTTGCACACTCGCAATAAAAAGAACATTCGTGTTTTTGTAATTAAGCAAACAAACAGGATGCGCGTTCTGTCATCTCGGTTTCCTTTCAGTGAACTTGTTTGCAGATCGCCGCACCTCACATCTGTTAATTATTTATGTCAGATATATTTTGCATATTTATACCTTTTCTATATAGATTATGATTGTATTTTATTTTTATGGAAACAAATTTTGTTATTTTTAATGTAACTTGCATTTGCCTTAAATCATCCTGGCGACCCATTTTTGACCAAGGCTGTATAGTTAGGTCCATGCAGAAACTTGTGAACGATGCTCTTATAGTTGTGCCATCACAGTTTAGTGACGTCATTGAATGTTCCTGGAAAACGTCTCTAGGTTACGTATGTAACCATGGTCCCCCGAGGGAATGAGACGCTGCATCGAGATTCGCTTTGGGAACGCCAGATGCCAGGTCTAGGTTGTAAAAGCGGACAAAAGAGTGCGGAGAGGACCAGCTCGCCACAGCACAAATGTCCTGCAAAGCCACACCCAAGCTAAAAGCCTTGGAGGCCGCCATAGTCCTGGTCGAGTGGGCTCTGACCCCCATAGGCGACGGGAGGCCAGAGGACTCGTAAGCTAGTGAGATGCGACACTTCTTCTAAGGGTTCAAAGGGGGCATTGCATAACCCCTCCAGAACCACAGCCAGGTCCCATGAGGGCACCTTAGTGCGCTGTACCGGCCTCAGCCTCAGGGTGCCATGGAGGAAACGAGTGATAAGTGGGTGTCTTCCCAATGATTGACCACCCAGAAGGGCGTGGTAAGCAGCTAAGGCCGCCACGTATACCTTCAGAGTGGAGGGAGATAACCTTGCGGAGAATCGTTCCTGCAGAAACTCCAGAACTGTGCCAACTGGGCAGTTGACTGGGTCCTGCCGTCGCTGTCCGCATCATGAAGCGAAAAGTTTCCACTTCAAGGCGTACTGTTTCCTAGTGGCGGGAGCTCTGGACTGGAGTATGGTCTCAACAACCTCAGTTGAGAGACCAGATGCTAGGAGCTGTGCCAT
>NW_015505215.1:3360865-3361605 GCF_001515645.1 Sinocyclocheilus grahami | reverse complement strand
ACGCAGACCCCCCTGCCGATTGATGTAGGAGACCAACGATGTGTTGTCTGTGCGGACAAGCACATGATGCCCCCTTAGGTCTGGAAGGAAGTGTGTCAGAGCTCGAAACACGGCCAGCATCTCCAGACAGTTGATGTGCCAAAAGAGATGATGGTCTTCCCACAGACTCTGGGCAGGGTGGCATTACCCTCGTGACTGTCGTGAGGATTGACTCGATTCGAGCAGGAGACAGACGTGCCTGCATCGAGGTTGAGTCCCACACCACGCCTAAATAAGTGACATGACATGTGGCCAAGTATGGTGACCCCTACTCAGAATTAGTGCTCTGCATTTATCCCATCCAAAGCGCACACACACAGCAGTGAACACACACACACCGTGAACACACACCCGGAGCAGTGGGCAGCCATTTATGCTGCGGCACCCGGGGAGCAGTTGGGGGTTCGGTGCCTTGCTCAAGGGCACCTCAGTCATGGTATTGAAGGTGGGCGAGAGCACTGTACATTCACTCCCCCCACCTACAATCCCTGCTGGTACGAGACTCTAACCCACAACCTTGGGTTACGAGTCCGATTCTCTAACCATTAGGCCACGACTTCCCCAGTGGTTCTCTGTAGTGGAGAAAGAACACTCTTCTTGGCATTTAGTCTTAACCCCAGCTCTCTCATATGGGCGAGGACGACATCTCGATGCCGAGCCGCCATCTGCTCCGATTGAGCTAGTATTAACCAATCGTCGAT
>NW_015505215.1:3359512-3359991 GCF_001515645.1 Sinocyclocheilus grahami | reverse complement strand
TATGCTTCGATGCTTCGCCCCCGAAAGCAAACCTTAGGAACTTCCAGTGTTGAGGGAGGATGGAAACATGGAAATAAGCGATCTATCGTAGATACTATATGCTTGATAGTGAGCATCTTGAACCGAAGCTGCTTGACAGCGCGGTTCAGAAGACGGAGATCTAAGATCGGACGCAACCCACCATCCTTCTTCGGAACGATGAAGTAATGGCTGTAGAACCCGGACACTCTCTCGAGAGAGAGAGGTGGAACACGTTCTATGGCCCCCTTCCTCAAGAGAGTATCTACTTCTTGTTCCATTACCAGAGCCTGCTCGGGGCCCACTAGTGTGGGGATGACCCCGTTGAAACGAGGTGGACGAGAACCAAACTGGATTCTGTAACCTTTCTCTACAATCTGCAGGACCCATTTTGAGACATTTGGTAGAAGTTTCCACACTACCAGAAAATCTACTAAGGGAACCAGCCTCTCGAGGCTGGC
>NW_015505215.1:3342277-3359471 GCF_001515645.1 Sinocyclocheilus grahami | reverse complement strand
GCTCGTCTAATTATTTTTAGGACGAGCGTCCTGTTTCTAGGCTGGCCAAACGATATTTTATTTTGGCGAGTGCACGAAACACACCCCATAATCACGAATCACACCTCATACGCGAGGGACTGTGGTGGCGAGTCCACAGTCTCCTCTGTTTCGACACTCATCACATCCACCTCCTTGGAGGAAGATAGATGAAGCATCTGGCTCTCTCTCTCTGGGGCGGTGGGAAGAAACCGCAGCACGGGCTTCTGAACACTGATGAGGGTGAGGACCGAGAAAAGGACGAGCCCGTCTCGGATCCCTCTGCTAAATCCACCCGCGATCCCCACGACAACAGTCTGCGCTGTGCCTCGGCAACAGCAGGACCACTGCCAGCGGGATCGCGAGCCTGGCCGCTCTCATCAAACACAGCCAGGCGAGAGCGGAGCGTGCACAGCGAGAGCAGCTCGCAGTAATGACAATAAGCTCCTCGAAAGCTGTGCATGCTCCGCTCCCAAACAAACGACACACAAATCGTGTGTATCCCCCGCCGCCAGACATCGTGGGCAGGGAGGAACACAGCATTTGTAATGCCATTCGCTCGCCATATACTTTTTCATGATTGTTTTTTATATATGCTTGTGTGGACAGACAACAGTAAATAGACAGACACATACACAGAGCGCTGCTGAAGAGCAGAAGCTGGTTTGCGCTCTGCCGGATGCGCTTTTATGCTTTCTGGTGCTTACGTCAACCCGTTTGTGACGTCTCGCTGCTCCACTGGACTGATTTGACACGTGCTTCAGAACGCGGTTGTTGGTCACAGCACCTTTTAACTGCTGATTTGGATCCGGCAATGTTTCATTTACAAATTAAGCACTGCTGATGTCTAGTGTATCTCAAAGCACAAAATATGTCACTAAATATCAGTCTCACTGGAACTGTTCTATTCTAATTCATCATCGTAAATATCAATCAATGCTGTATGTATATGGTTTTGGGGATGCGAGTATTTACACCCTAACCTTTGACTCCCGACAGCCCAGTGGTGAGTAGCCAGGAGGGAGTACTTCACTCCTCAAACTAATGAGCTATTGATTTGTGTGAGATGGCCTAGAGAAACTGGGATGTGGAAGAGAGCTGAAGATCTGGTTTATGTGTGACTGAGCGATGTATGAAATAATTCGCACACCGCAAGGAAGACGGAAAAGGAAAGTGCAAAGCCGAAGGATTACATGACAATATTCTCAACCCATATAACCTACACCTTCCAAAACACGAAATAGTTCAGAAGGGAAGTTGTATCAAATTGCAATATGTTTTTTAAACATACAGCGCACCATCTTTTGATAGAATAATTTTTTTATGATTTAAAACAAATTAAGAATTGACTACATCCCACAGGATTTTCAGTTCGGATTTGAAATGCAACAAAATAAAACAAAACAAAAACCACAAAACAAAACAGACGACTCGTTATGAATCTGTGTATCATTAGATCATTCTTTTTTTTATTTAATATTGAAAATAGAAAAATGAGAAAACGATCATTTTTCTACTTTCAATATTAAATCAAAAAACGAATGATCGAATGATACACGGATTGTTATGCAACATTTTCTCGGTTCAAAAAAAATGAAACCGTACACAAAACAAAAGAGATAACTTGTTATGCAACATTTGGTCATTTCAAAACAAAACAGTAAAAAACAAAGCAAAACAAAAACACAAATAACTGGTTGTTTAAGGTATCCATATTTAAAAATCTATCACATATATATTTGTGTATGAAAACATGTTTATAGACAATTTATACTGAAAAATGTGTTAAATGCATGTAATGCATTATTCAAAACTACCCATTTACAGCAGTTACATATATTATATACATGGAAATTTGCAGTCTGCATTCTGTTTGCACCCTCAATTCAAATTCCATAATTTATTTGACATTTTTAACATTGACATTCTAAATTCAATTCACAGTGGGAAACAACTTTTTTATTGTTAGGCATTTTACAAATATCAAGCTAAAGGCAGGTTTGAGAAATCTGCATCGTGTTCGAAAGGCTCCCTCGCTCAGCATGTATCGAGTCTCTTTAATTCCTCTATGCTCCTCCATACATTATCCGGCATATTGCATATCAGCAACAGAGCACATAAAGTTGATTTTTTTTTTTTAGAGTTCGATGTCCAGAAATGCAACAGAAGCAAAGTTCTTTGGAAAGGCAGGCACTTTTGTTGTTTTATGGTCCAATTTTACTATCTAATGTAATAAATGAGCACATTAACTCCACTCACTATGTAAATAGTGCATGTGTACGTGTTAATGTGTGAGGATGCGTATGGCTTTTAGTGGCAGCTATACAGTGAGCCAAAGCATTTTGTGTGTTTGTGACCAAGTCTGTGAGGTTTCTCCCCTCTCTCTCTCTCTCTCTCTCTCTCTCTCTCTCTCTCTATTTTCCCGTCTCTAATGTGATGTGTTGTGGTGCATTGTGTTTTTTTCTTCCCATGAAAATGACACAATGAATGTGCCAATGTCTGGAAGTTAATACCTGATGAATTAATATTGTATGGTTTCATAACCACTATCCCTGCCTGTGGGTCAAAGCAAAGAACAGCAGAACACCACGTGATTTATTTGCTTGCAGTGTAATTTTGTGCAAACAGATATTATTGGTCTGAAAAACAAATGATTGTATGGTCAAAAAATGCTGTATAAAGTGGCACTGTTACCATAGCCGCACTGCTCATTATAGGTATCGGCATTCCCTAGGGTGTCTTTGTAGTGTCTGTAAATTTGCATTGCAGTGATTTAACGCACAGAAAATACTGTGCATTTCTGTTCATCTTTTCTTCCTTGCAACTGTTGCATGTTCTGCACTCTTGCACTGCTGCTAACAGTTAGTTTAGAAACAGCTTTGGAGCTTAAAAAAAGGGATAAACCGATATTGGAGCCACTGCATTAAAGATCTGAGGATGGATGTCATTTCAATTCAGTCATCTCAATGCAAGTGAATCAAAGATTTAAATTAATCTTAAGCGAATCCTCTCTGCTCTTGTAAAGGAGATGGCTTATCTTGGTTTACAGTATCTGTGTAGCATAAGCTACCTTTCATCACTCTTATATCCTGTTCATGTAAGCAGTCCTTTACACACAAATGCATGAATAAATTCAAGCAGAGACCATATCTTAGTGTTCACCTACTTACGTAAATAAAAATACTAATAAAAATATATTTTGGTTACACTTTATATTGCAGTGTAGTCATAAATAGCAATGCAAATTAAACATATACCTTATATGTGTAATGCTGTAAAAATGTTTATTGCTTATAAAAGTATTACTATTTCTAGTAAAAAGTAAAATGCTTTTATTTATTTGAATCAACACCCTAATTTTTACAGTGTAAACTGTTCATGATCAAGATTTGTGTACCTTACACAATTACAATTAAAGACAAGCTAAAAGTGAGAAATCAAGTATGACAACTGGGGTAAAATACTATAATTATTGTGAAATTGTCACGGGTCATGGTGCGGAGGAAGCACACAGAGAGGAAGTAATCCACGATAGAGTTTTTAATTATCAAAACAAGAACAAAACACTCAGAAACTGAGGGGACAACAACCACGATATAACTTTAACGCAAGACAAGGGAACTGAGGAAAACACAGGGCTTATAAAGACATGGAACGTAATCAGGGAGAACAGAAACAGGTGAGGAGTAATCAATCAAAACAGGTGAACAGAATAGACCAGGGTTCCTCAAATCTTACCCTGGAGGGCCAATGCGTTGCAGAGTTGAGCTCCAACCCTGATCAAACTCACCTACCTGTGATTTTCTAATGATCCTGAAGACTCTGATTAGTATACTCAGGTGTGTTTGATTAGGGTTAGAGCTAAACTCTGCAGGAAAGTGGATCTCGTGGGCCAGATTTGAGGATCCCTGGAATAGACTATGATTAACTAAATGAGAACAGGAACTGAACCAAATAGGGGCAAACAGGAACTAAACAGAAACAAACATGTGACAGAAATATTTTAATGAAGTTAGATGCAGTAAGTACTAAAATGTAGATAACCAGTTAAGCCTTAAACATTTGATTTCTATCAATGATTGTATTATTAAATTACAAGCAATACGAACTGTGCATTTGTAAGCGTACATGTCCGAGCAAACAATAAAAGCAATAAAATGATTTGTTTGCTTTAGTTTAAGAGATAATTGCTCTGTGGTTTGATCTCCTCCTCTCCATTACATTTTAATAAAAAGCAATATCAACACTTCCTTTCTGTGAGAAAAAACCCTCTATTGATCATCATCAAGGGTACGAACAATAAATTGAATAATACATTTTCAAAAGTGCTCTATTTAAGAAGACCTAATGATTTGGATGCAAAACCACATTGGTTTCTTGTGCAATGTCAGAATCCATCAAAAGCACACTCAAATAACTGGAAATTAAATCTTTCCACCTAAGGTCTCTTTATTCTTTTCCACTTCTCCAGTTTTCTCTAATGTTTAGCTCATACTAACATTACTCACCCAGTCTCACCTGATCCTGACTGGCCAAGGGGAGCTGCAACATACGGCCTGGCTAATTATCATTTCAAAGCCACATATATCCATTTCCTAATTTCTGTATATATCAGCAGTGTGGTTCTCCAATGCCTGAGCTGAAAAGTCGTCTTAAAGTTAGACCTGGCTCTTTGAAGTTCCACCAACAGAGGCCGAAGCCATGACAGCATTCAACGCTGTCATTATTCAACCAACAGAGAAAAATTTAGCATAATCTACAGAATATGCTTCCCTGTTATTTTCCTTCCTTCCTCTCTCTTCTTACTTTTTTCCACCTTTTTTACGTTTTAAAGGGTTAGTTCACCCAAAAATGAAAATTAGCCTGTGTTTTACTCACCCTCGAAGCATCCTAGGTGTACAGTATATGACTTTCTTCTTTCAGACGAATCCAGTCAGAGTTATATTGAAAATTGTCCTGGCTATTCCAAGCTCTATCATTGCAGTCAGCGGGTGTTGCAGTTGAACAGTCCACAAGTTGTCAAATAAAGCGCACGCATCCATAATAAAACATGCCTCACATGGCTCCGGGGGTGAATAAAGGCCTCCTTGTAGTGAATCCATGAGTTTTTGTAAGAAAAACTCCATATTTCAAACGTAATAAACACTTTTCTCTCACACCGCTATCTGTCATATGCGGAAGCCGTTCCGGTAGAAGACGCAGCACGTATGCGCAGCGCGCGCACCTCTGGGATATGCTAGTCTCGCGAGTTTGTTTATAGGAGCAAAGGAAGCAAAGTTTCCTTACTTTAGAGAAGGAAAATCAATCTCCTCTTGGTTTATATCGAAATCCTCCAACATTTTTCTTTACAAATCCTCGGTTTGTACTTCTAATTCGTGACTGTCGTTTTGTTTTGCTCTCTCCGCATTCGTCACTAATCACGCAACGCCGATGTCTTCTGTCATTCGCCGGAACTGCTTCAGTGTATGACAGAAACTGGAAGTGAGAGAAAAGTGTTTATTACATTTGAAATATGGATATTTTTCTTACAAAAACACATGGCTTCACTACAGGAGGCCTTTACTCACCCCCCGGAGTCGTGTGAGGCACGTTTTATTATGGATGCGCGCGCTTTATTTGACGACTTGTGGACTGTTCAACTGCAACACCCGCTGACTGCAATGATAACGCTTGGAACAGCCAGGACAATTTTTAATATAACTCCGACTGGATTTGTCTGAAAGAAGAAAGTCATACACAACTAGGATGGCTCAAGTGTGAGTAAAACACAGGCTAATTTTCATTTTTTGGGTGAACTAACCCTTTAAGGCCACATTGGCACAAAAGGGGGAAAACTGTTTATAAATGTTTTATTTATTTAAAAATTATTTAGATTAAGAAAGTACCATACAAGCAGTTCATAACTATGCCTTGTGTAGAATATATTGTCAATAATATATATTTATATAAATATAAATAAAATACAGCATTATTAAAAAAATTATAAGTATATTCATAATCTGCTAACTATATTCATAACCATTCCCAAAGATTATTTTTTATAAATAAAAATAAATCCACACTTTTTTATGGAAGTCGCAAGTTAATTGAAAAAGAAAATAAATGATTAGGTTTAATAATAATAAAAATAATAATAAGCCAATTATATTACTTATTACTACTTATTATCTCATTAAAATAAAATAAAAATCTAATAAATAGAAAAGGTTTTCCTAATAATAACATACTACTAATACTCATTATCATCATCATCATCATCATTATTAAACATATTTCCATTTATTTCTAATTATTATAAGACAATAAAGAAACTAATTGGAACAAGCCTATGAGAGGCTTTCACTTAAAAACATTTAAATGATCAGCAGTTAAACCAAAGTAGGGGTCTGGGAATTGGACCCTCAGCTGCCCCAAACGATTCTTTATGGGGGTGTACAAAATTCCTCTGACTTGACTTTGCTTGGAGTTCTGCACTGCTGACTTCACAAGCGCTCTCAGATCTACACTTTATTTAAATGCACTTCTTTATCTCACCTTTTGAAGTGGAAAGTGCGCGTGTAGGGCGAGAGGGCAAGGACCGGAGGAGAGGAGTTGGAAGGGTGCGCCATGGCCGGCATATTCTGGAATGACCTTGGAAGTCACTCAGCAGCGAGTTACCCCCGGTGATAGAGCCTTCACTGAAAAGTTGGCATGGCCGCTGACCCTGGCACAGGCAACGATCCGAGAGAGCCCAAGACTGGGCTCCTGTCCCACTGGAGCCCGATAACAATCAGATGGCAAGCTCCAGGCTGGCATTTGTTTGGGATACAGTTAAGGAAAGTGATGGCCGCACAAACATTGACTGTGTCACTTGATAATAGCCCGAAGCAAACAGGGTTTGGTATACTCGCATTTCTCACAAGAGTGATTCATTTGTTCTGCTTCCATGCGGTTTACTATCTGCTGTGTATCTCGCAGCCTCTCTCCCCTGATCATCCAATACCCGCCAAAAGATTTCCAATTTCACTTGGACAATGGCCTCAGAGGGCTGTAAAAGACCATTGATTCGGACCCTCCTGCAAATATTCTCCCTAAACAGTGAGAAGTATCTTTCAGGCCATTTTACATCTTAATGGATAAACCATTGAGCCCCGCTTGATTGTTTAACTAAGAAAGTATATCATCGAACCACAAGGACCATTTGCACAGGGGCCTTCTGGGATGCTGGGCACACACAGTTGGACAATACAAAAGCAGAGATAAATGCTCCAAAATTTCCTTGTAGACAATTGCAACAGGATCTAGCCAGCGGTGGTGGAGGGATAGTTAGAGAAGAGCATCATTAGGGGTGGGATAGCGAGAATAAAAATAAGTGTGTGTGAAGATACAAGCCTTCGACATAAAGGTTAGGATGGTACACTTCATTTGGAAATCTGTGTTCACGCTAATTATCTTTTCCCAGGCCAATAAAACAGCTATTCAACGGAACAGATAATAATGTCACCATCTGAAAACAAACAGCAAAACTCACCCTAAAGAACCAGAAACAGCATAGAAGAAAGTGCAAGACTACATTAAATTGTCACAAACCCTGTACATCTCAGCCATACCATTAAGGAAACCTTTTGGGAAATTATCTCTGACTGCCCAGGAGCAGCAGGACAAGTGGAATATCAGTTAAGGATGGGACACCTCGATTCTAGCTGTCTTAGTTAATATTGTTCTTTAGATGGACTTTTAATTGCTTTCTTCACAAGTCTTCCTCCTCAAGTCTTCATGTGGTATGGCTGAATCCTCTCGGCTTCCTAGCAGGGCTTGAGCTCGAGGGATTCATGCTGTCCTGTGAACAGGACTGGACAGGGTTATTAGAAGGTAGAAGATACGAGATTGGCCCTTGGCTTGTGTGGTAGCTATTTCAAGAGCACTTTCCTCCACTGAGCAGTACGCCATAAGGGACTATATGAAATCACAAGCTGTTTTTTTTGCACTCTCCGCAACAGAAATATTTTAAAGCGGGGTCTGTGAGGAGTTGCTTTGTGTGCCAATGTTGTGGGGGCTGGATTTGGCCATATGTCAGAGCTCACTGCGAGAACAGCCTGGATCTACTGGGGCTGGGACTCTCCACTAGGCAATGTCTTCTCTTCCAGCTCTCTGCTCAGCCCTGTGAGACCTGATGTCACCCTGTGCTGCCTGCTACACAGCAGTTGGTTGTGCCCAAACACAAACGGGGGAACAAACACACAGTTTCACCCACACACGGAGTGACAACAAACACAGACTATGCAAAGACTCCACATGGCTGAGGTCAAACTAGCTGTTTTTGAAAAAGCTAATAGAGGTGGAAGGAAATGCATCACATACAGTATACTACATAAACAGAGTCCACAATATTAAATCAGTACAGTGACCACATGTAATTCTTTACTTTACTTTTTTACTTGTATTATTAATTATTTTAAATGAGAGTTGTTGGTACTTTTCACAAAACTTACTCCATTTAGCAGAAGAGTTGTATATGAAACATGCTATTTGCACTGTAGTGATGCATAATTGTCCAATGACCCCCAGGGGACAATTAGGGGGTAAACATTTCTGTGCAAAAAAAACAAACAATAGTAATAATAAAAATATTTCAAAAAATAAAATAAGTAAATAAAAAATACAAATAAAAAAAGTTAGATTTTTAAAACTTGCTTAAAAAAATGCTGTTTGTGAAAAATTGCTTTATATTAAATAATTTATCTTTCCATACCATCAAAAATCTTTTGAGGCAATTTTCTCTCTAAAATTCATGTATATTTTGTAATATGTATATTTTGAAAAATGCTATATTTATGAATTGAAATTAAAAATTACTCAGATGTTAACTTAAATTTAGATGCTATTAACTTCAAACAAAGCTAATATTTTCTAGATATAGTTATAATTCATCTATATTGTAAATTATCTTTACTTGAAATGACAATATACAAGGCAATTATTTAATATTGCATTTTGTAAATTATCTAAATTAACAGATACATATATATATAACATTGTTGATAGTTTATGAAGGGTGTCCTTGTTTTTTTGTACGTGCCTCCAAGACCTCCCAGGTGTTTGAGGGGTGTTCATTTGTTTGAACACTTCAAGTATTAAAAACATAAAATAACTGCCATAAATTGATGTCATTGTCTGCTAAGCCAATCATCAGGTTAGTTTTGAGGCCTGGGGGTAAATGCATACCATAAAAGTAAACTCAGCCATACTAGCGTGAAAGCACACATGCACAGATCAGCTTGAGACTGAACCATCACTCAAAGTTCAAGATTTTGTTTCTAATATTGGTTGGATAAACCCCATGGCGGTGAATTTTCTTCAAAATAGCATTTAGCTGCAGAACCAGTGATGAGTGACTCTGATAAACCTGTGAGCGTTTTCGCAAGTTCACCCAAGAGAAGATGTAATAGGACAGTCTGCTAGTGAACCGAATAGCATGGATTAGATGTGCGAGAAATCATCCTCACCGGACTGTTTCTGCTCTCATTCGGGCATTCTCAGTGACTATCCTCTTCTTCTGTTTTTCTATTAAACAAAGCACAGTGTTTCCTTCTCTGGTAACAAATTCTCCTGCATCCACCTCCTCCCCTTCTGTCAGAAGGCAGGGCTTAATGCTAGAGCTCCTTCCCACTGCGTTTCTGCACAATTAGCTCCACTGAAACTGGGGAACAGCAGCTGAGTTGGAGAACCAAGATGGATGACTGAAGTTGTGAAGGTGACGGGATGGCAAAAAAAAGAGAAAAACAACATCAGCCATCAGCCATCAGCTTGCAAAGCCTGGGAGGAAGTAATAGTCCCTGTCAGCCATAAAACCCTTCCATAGAGGTGCAGGTCACAACTCCATAAGGCTCCACTATTTCTGCAGTTCTCTTCATAGATAGTCAGCTTAATTACCCAGCAGGCCATGCATGTGGGGGCAGAGCCATTGTTAGAGACAGAATGACATATCCACTCAGCAGTAGAAATGCAGTTGGACAGATCAGAATCATGAAGCAGGCTTTGAAATGTGCTGACTCCTCAAGACAACCCAGAGTTTTCATGCCCTTTGTAGAAGTGATAAAGGTCTGTTCGGGTGAAAATTAATGGGTTTTGTCCAAACGCTAGTTCAACAGGCCAATTAGTTAAATTAAGCTACAAATGTACAATAATAAGAGTAGTAGACCAATCTGCTTCTATCCTTTCTCTTAAAAAAAAAATCTTGGGGTGCTGTCATCAAAATTAGATCATTTAAACAGAGCTTATATTTAATTTCCTCATGTTGCACTTCATCTTGACCCTTTTGTTTAATTCAAGAGATGGATTAGCATATGCAACTCTGCAATGTGATATATCATTTAAAAAGTATTTTATAAAGGTAGTCTGAGAAGTTAACTCAAACAAGCCCTTACTATTACAATTGATATTTCATTCATTACAGACTACATTTTTTCATTTAATTTAAAATTTTCATTTTACAAGTTAAACACTGTCCAATAAATCCACTTTTTATCCTATATTGTGCCATTTATGTTCATTGTGTTTACTGATACTGCTGGTACGAAACCAGCAGTAAATAAACAGAATCTACACAAAATGTCAAATGATGATGGGGACACCAGGGAGCATTTTGGTTAAAGTGATTTGAGACCACTGTATGTAGGCCTATATACTATCACAGCCAAAGTATGGCGCAGTTGGTATTCTCGTTCCCAAAGCGACTCGACGCAGCTCGAGTTCCTGAAGGGGAACGTCTCTAGGTTACGTATGTAACCATGGTTCCCCGAGGGAACGAGACGCTGCGTCTCTTTGCCATACTCCCTGCATCCCTGCAGGCGCTACTTCATCGAAGCTGGTTTGCGCCCGGCCGGATGTGCTTTTATGCTTTCTGGTGCTTACGTCACCCTGCTCGTGACGTCTCGCTGCTCCATTGGACGGATTTGACACGTGCTTCAGAACGCGGTCACGCAAGGGCGTTCCCAAAGCGACTCGACGCAGCGTCTCGTTCCCTCGGGGAACCATGGTTACATACGTAACCTAGAGACGTTTCATTTCATTTCACAATTCTTCTTTCTAAATATGAGAAGTCTTGTAAGTAAAACAACAACAAGGAAAACATGAAATAATATGTTGTTTTAATCCAAATGTGACATCTCAGGCCCAGTTAATCTATTAAACACCTTCCTGCTTGTGTTTTATGATGATTTCAGCATAATACTGATCGTTCTTCCTGCCCTCTCTGACACGATCGCTCCTTTTATCCTTCTTTTCTCTCTCTCCTCTTCTCTCAGCCCACCATTCTGCCCATGTGCCAGCAGTGTTTAATTGCCATGTCATAATGAAATCTAGTTTGATAAAGAACAATTCAGGCTCAGGCACCGCCTAATCAAATTAACCAAGTCCTTTTTGATTTTCAATTATCTCGTTCAGTGGAACGTTTCCTCCCTGCCATGGATCGACTACGACTGGAACTTTACAAAGCTAGAACAATGCTGCTTCACTATCATGTCGGACAGCTGACATGTATCTCCCAAGACATCACCTAGTGACCATGTGGAGTTGCTGTGTCTTTTTATAACCATTCCTGTTCTGGTTTTCCTTCATAAGTCAAGTAGGTATACAGTAACTGCACACTGAAGATCACCAAAGATTTTTACCACTGGCTTTGGCTTCAGCCAATTGTTATTGACGTACATTTCAAAACAAAACTTTATAAATTAAACATTGTTTCTAGTTGATCTAAAATAAAATATGCTATATAAATAAATATACCTATATAAAAATAAACCAGCCAAATCCAGTGAAAGAAGCTATGTCAGACGAAGCACCCACCACACATTCCATAGATTGATTCATTGATGTGTGTGTGTTTGTTTGTTGAATTTCTCTCTCTGATAAATTAATTTACCCATTAAACTGTGGCATTAAATGCCAGTGTGAATATCAATTGAAGAATAATGTACACATACTTTATAAGAATTGCATTTAGCAAATATTTTATTTTCCTGAAATAATTTGTATTCTTCATAATACTTGTATGACTGGGTATTTAAAAATGTAATTGAATAAGTCTGAATGAAAATGTCTTTGGTTACTATCGTAACCTCAGTTCCCTGAGAAGTGGGAACGAAACATTGAGAAGCATTCGCTGTGGGAAGCATTCACTGTGGGAACTCCTCCCCTTCTCCGAAATTCCTGAAACCTTATAGTATAAGGCCAGTAAAATAAACTGGCCAATTGTCGCTAATTATGCAAATACTGACAAGCCGGGCAGTATATAATACGGTGAGAGAGACAATTGCCTCAGAATCTAAGACTGAACGCTGCATTACTGATAAAGCAGCAAGCACAGCGACCTTCGCAATGTCTCGTTCCTAACCGGATAGTAACCAGAGACGTTCCCTTTCGAGCATTTGAAAAACATTGCGAAGCATTCACTGTGGGAATACAGTATACATTCCTGCAATGAGGATGGAGATGATCAACCCAAACCAAAGGCAAAGACCACACCAAGCATGGGGTACAACAACACACAATTCCCAATCAATAGCGACGCCACTAGGAGAGCCCAATGACCAATGAACGTCTTGACTCAGGTATACCAAATTAGCATTCCTGGCCATAATAAATGAGCGGCTGCACTGAATACAGGGCAGACCCAACAACAACGTAACAAACAACACATTTAAAAATGTACATAGGCCGGCACAATGTCAACAGCTATAAGTGGTAACAAACTGTGCCCCGAAGCAGCATAGTAACAAAACTAGAAGAATAAGTGAGGTTAGTCACTCACCAAAAGCAATTGAGACGCCAAGGATGGCACATCCAACTAGTAAAACCTGGCCAAAGTATTATGTGAGGACCAGCGGGCTGCAAAGCATATATCCTGAATAGACGTGCCTTTAGACCAGGCCCATTAAGAGGCAAAAGCCCTCATCGCTTAGATACTGCTCATCCCTTAGTATAGCCACCGTAGCACATGAAGAGCTGGTCAGACTGTTGAAAGATGTCCAAATGGTCGATATAAATCCTTAAAGTCCTGAAAGTCATAGCTTCTTCTCCTGATAATGTCCCTTTTTTAAATTCCTTGTATTATTATTTTCTTTTCTTTTATGTAAAGCACTTTGAATTACCATCGTGTATACAATGTGCTATATAAAAAAAACTTGCCTTGCACTGCTTGCCACATGTATAGTGTAGCCTTCTCTGTCATTGGCGAGGGATTCACATGTGATGTGAATGCAGGGAAATAGATAGGCTGACAGAGAAGATTTCAGAACTAGAGACACGCATCCAAACTTTAATTGAGGATAGTAAGAACGTGAGGGCCTTAGATACGGCTTTGGATGTGACTAGCGTAGCGAGTCCCGTACATTGTTCAGTTCCAGTTACAATGCCTCTGCAGCAGGGCGACTGGGTGACTGTGAGGCGGCATAGTCGCGGGACAAAACACCACTCTTCCATTCCGATCAAAACATTAAACAGGTTCTCCCCACTCAGTGGCGCACCCACTGAGAAACCTGATGTAAGTGCCCTAGTTATTGGAGATTATATTGTACAGATGTGAAAATAGAGACACCAGCCACTATAGTCCAATGTTTACTGGGAGCCAGAGTGCCTGACATCTTTGCAAATTTAAAAGTGCTGGCTAATGCTAAACATAAGTTGTTATTCACATCGGCACTAAAGATGTTCAACATTGCCAGTCGGAGTCACTACAAATAACATTAAAGAGGTGTGTGAACTTGCAAGTATGATGTCAGACACTGTAATATGCTCTGGTCCCTCCAGACTGTCATCACTCAATGGCTGGATGTCTAAGTGGTGCCCGCAGAATAACATTGGTTTCATAGACAGTTGGACGAGTTTGTGGGGCAGACTTGACCTGTTGAAAAGAGATGGTCTTCATCCCTCCAGGGGTGGTGCCACTCTTCTCTCTAAAAATATGGCACATAGTCTTAGATTTTATGCTTGACTAACTGGGGCCCAGGTCAGGAAGCAGACAGACTGGTTAAACCGACCAATCTAGCTGCCTTACATCAAAGAAATCAGTTAATTCTAAGCACATAGAGACTCCTTCACCTAGATATCATACTATAGAGCAGGGTTCCTCAAATCTTGCCCTGGAGGGCCAATGCGCTGCAGAGTTTTGCTCCAACCCAGATCAAACTCACCTACCTGTGATTTTCTAATGATCCTGAAGACATTGATTAGCATACTCAGGTGTGTTTGAATAGGGTTAGAGCTAAACTCTGCAGGAAAGTGGATCTCGTGGGATAGATTTGAGGATCCCTGCTATAGAGACTGTGTCTGTCCCCCGAACCTAACTAACTAACCTAACTAGCAAATACAAAAACGTCCAAACCAATTTAAGGGTAACAATTTAATTTATGTTCAACACATAAAAAACAGATATAATACAGATTAACAAATGATAAAGCAGAATGAATATTAGATTCAAAAGCGCTTTTTTGAAAAATTATAATTTTGTAAATTGTAACCAGGGCACTATACAGACCTTATCAAAGAATTTGCTGATTTTCTATCTGAGTTAGTGCTGGCTATAGATAAAGTCTTAATTGTTGGTGATTTTAATATCCATGTTGATAATGAAAAAGATGCATTGGGATCAGCATTTATAGACATTCTAAATTCTATTGGGGTCAGACAACACGTGTCAGGGCCTACTCATTATCATAATCATACTTTAGATGTAATAATGTCACATGGAATTGATGTTAATGGCATTGAAATTCTTCGGCAGAGTGATGATATCTCAGATCATTATCAAGTCTTGCGTATACTCCACTTAGCTAAAGCTGCAAACTCAACTACAAATATGGTAGAACCATCGCTTCTACAACAAAAGACTGCTTTGTAAATAATCTTCCTGAATTGTCTCAATTCCTCAACGAATCCAATAGCTCAGAAAAACTTGATGTTGTAACAGAAACAATGCACTCTCTCTTTTCTAGCACTTTTGATGCACTTTTTGTTGCTACTTTACACTTAAAGAAGATTAACCTCCTGGGGTTGACGATGACGATAACAGCTAAAAGAACTTAAACTGCTCTGCCATTTTTGGTCGTACACATAGGAGTAATACATAATTTGAATCTGGGGTCTATTTTTATTTGTGTACACTCAAAATATCAACAAAACATTGTGCCTTTTTAAAATAAAGAAAATAAACAGGGTGTGCTTTCTGCTGTCTCAGTCTCTGCAAAAATCTTTCTGAAACGCGTCACTAAAATACAGTTTAGTTCATACTTGACACACATGATAAATATGTTTCAAATCATGTTTTTTTGTTATGAGGGGTTAATATTAGTGATTGTTAATGTAATAATATAGTTGTTCCTGATATCAACATGCTTACTGATTGATTGATTAAATTATTTTTTTAAATTTTTGATTTAGTGACCAGATACCTGCAGCACAGATGAGTCCTGCTGATTTTCTCATGAGTATTTTCAAACTGTTTTCCTCTGAGAGAGCTGCACCAACATCAGATGTTCAACTACACTGGGCAGGTGTTCTACATGAATATGGTAAAATAAGCTCCATGACTACTGATGATGGGGCTTTTCTTTTCTTGAATCCATGGAAATAAGTAGCAAACACTTTGGAAATACCAGTTATGGTTTACTTGTTTCAACAGTTGTATCAACAGTTGAACAGGATCTACTTTTTAGGAATTTTTTTAGGTTCATCATGTATATTTTTGATTATACTGTGTTGTAAATAATAAAAAAAGCAAATAATCAAAACCCCCTTATTTAACCCTTAAATGCATACCTCGGGTCTTTAGCGACCCGGGACATCATCCTCTCCCCTCTCCCTCCTTCATTTTTTAAAGTTACACATAAGCTTTCTTAGTATTCCTCAATCTATTAAATATAAACAATATAACAAGAAAAAAATAGTAAAATATAAAAGAATGCCTGTTTTCTGATTAATATTTTGTAAAAAGTGTATAGGGTCGCTAGAGACCCAAAGTATGTAAATGTGCAAGTATTTTTTCCTGCACAACTATATTTACATATCTGATGACTCAATATCCGCAATGCATCTTTTTTCCTCAAGGTGGCACTGTTTGATACACAATGTGCACCATAACTTTAAACTCAGATTTAAATCTCAATTATGGATTAACTTTAAACTTAACCCTTAAATGCATACCTCGGGTCTTTAGCGACCCGGGACATCATCCTCTCCCCTCTCCCTCCTTCATTTTTTAAAGTTACACATAAGCTTTCTTAGTATTCCTCAATCTATTAAATATAAACAATATAACAAGAAAAAAATAGTAAAATATAAAAGAATGCCTGTTTTCTGATTAATATTTTGTAAAAAGTGTATAGGGTCGCTAGAGACCCAAAGTATGTAAATGTGCAAGTATTTTTTCCTGCACAACTATATTTACATATCTGATGACTCAATATCCGCAATGCATCTTTTTTCCTCAAGGTGGCACTGTTTGATACACAATGATGACGTGACGTTTCACTCATAATTACCGCAGGCATAAAACAAACGAATATCATCAGCAAAAATTGAAGTGGTTTGAATGGCTTTACTGCAGAGCAATTACTATATGCAATGAAATATAAATGTCACTACCATTTGATGCTGGGTGTGGTGAATAAGCTGCCAGTGATCAAAATATTGAATATGAAGTCATTGAAAACTACAGTTTTGAGAATATGGTTGAGATCGCGAATATGTGCCAGATGCTGAATGCACTGTGGAAGTGCGCTCTGACGATGACAGCGATGGTAAAATCATCTGCTCAAATTGAACCCTTTTAAGTTTCAAAAGGTAACGAAATATGCTTTATTTTATTCTTCTGTAATTGTTCTTAAAATATCAAGAGAGTTTTTTGCTATTGCAGCAGTTAGAGATCCATCCGTACTGGATATATAGGTCTGGGTCGCTAAAGACCCGAATGAAAAACCAAAGATTATATTTCTGATGTGCAGCAAAAGATAATTGAGCTTCACAAATTAGAAAGTGACTTTAAGAAAAGAGCTAGAGCAGTGAAAATTCCCATTTCCACCATCAGGGCAATAATTAAGAATTTCCAATAAACAGAAAATGTTACAAATCTGCCTGGAAGAGTACGTTTGTCTATATCGTCCTAATGCACGGTGAGGAGGAGAGTTTGAGTGGCTAAAGA
>NW_015505215.1:3330128-3339939 GCF_001515645.1 Sinocyclocheilus grahami | reverse complement strand
TCAATCTATTAAATATAAACAATATAACAAGAAAAAAATAGTAAAATATAAAAGAATGCCTGTTTTCTGATTAATATTTTGTAAAAAGTGTATAGGGTCGCTAGAGACCCAAAGTATGTAAATGTGCAAGTATTTTTTCCTGCACAACTATATTTACATATCTGATGACTCAATATCCGCAATGCATCTTTTTTCCTCAAGGTGGCACTGTTTGATACACAATGATGACGTGACGTTTCACTCATAATTACCGCAGGCATAAAACAAACGAATATCATCAGCAAAAATTGAAGTGGTTTGAATGGCTTTACTGCAGAGCAATTACTATATGCAATGAAATATAAATGTCACTACCATTTGATGCTGGGTGTGGTGAATAAGCTGCCAGTGATCAAAATATTGAATATGAAGTCATTGAAAACTATAGTTTTGAGAATATGGTTGAGATCGCGAATATGTGCCAGATGCTGAATGCACTGTGGAAGTGCGCTCTCACGATGACAGCGATGGTAAAATCATCTGCTCAAATTGAACCCTTTTAAGTTTCAAAAGGTAACGAAATATGCTTTATTTTATTCTTCTGTAATTGTTCTTAAAATATCCAGTCAGCCATGGCTTCCTGTTTCATAGGAATATAAATAGGAGGGAAAACAAAGGCCAAATTCCCTTAATCATCCATCACAATGAGAAAAACCAAAGATTATATTTCTGATGTGCAGCAAAAGATAATTGAGCTTCACAAATTAGAAAGTGACTTTAAGAAAAGAGCTAGAGCAGTGAAAATTCCCATTTCCACCATCAGGGCAATAATTAAGAATTTCCAATAAACAGAAAATGTTACAAATCTGCCTGGAAGAGGACGTGTGTCTATATCGTCCTAATGCACGGTGAGGAGGAGAGTTTGAGTGGCTAAAGACTCTCCAAGGACCACAGCTGGAGAATTGCAAAAAATAGTTGAGTCTCAGGGTCAGAAAACCTTAAAAAAAAAATCAAACAGCACCTACACCACATGTTGTTTGGGAGGGTTTCAAGAAAAAAAAATCAAGAAAAGAAAATGCTCTCATCCAAAAACAATCCCCAGCATATTCTGTTGTCAGACACGACTGGAACTTCAAATGGGACTGGCTTCTATAGTCAGATGTAACTAAAAAATTTGCTTTTTAGCAACAAACACTCAAGATGGGTTTGGTGCACACAGGGATAAAAAAGTACCCAATGTGTACAATGAAATATACTGCTGTATGTTTAATGTTGTGGGCTTATATTTATGCTGGAGGTCCTGGACATCTTGTTTAGATACATGGCATCTTTGATTCTATCAAATACCAACAGAAAAAAAAAATAAAAAAGTGACTGACTCCGTTAGAAATCTTATAATGGGCCATGATTAGATTTTCCAACCGGGCAATAATCCAAAAACAAACCTTAAAAACAACACAAAAATGGGTCACTGAGCACAAAACCAAGCTTCTGCTATGGTCATTCCAGTTCCCTGACCTGAACCCTATAGAAAATGAGTGTGGTGAACTGAAGAGGAGAAGCACCATCATGGAGCTGGGAATCTGAAGGGTCTGGAGAGATTCTGGATGAAGGAATTGTCTCTGATCTCTTGTCAGGAGCTCTTTAACCTCATCAGGCATTATAGAAGAAAACTCAGCTGTTATTATGCCAAATGGAGGTTTCAAAAAGCATTGAATAAAAGGGTACCGTTAACTGTGTCCAATGTGTATTAGAGAAAAATATTTATGTCATAATTATATTCCCCCCATTTTAAATTCGTATTCTCCAATGAAAGGTTAGATTTATGTGATTTTTTTAAAATAAAAGATCAAAATGATTAACAATGCAGATTTATTTTCACAGCCTTCTTTGATCATATTTACCAAGGGTGCCAATAATTCTGCCCACGACTGTATGTCCCAAAATTCTTCAAATTGTCTGTTATTAAGCCTCTCATAAAAAAAATACAACTTGATCCTAGAGAATTAGTTAATTACAGACCTATCTCAAATCTCCCTTTTCTGTCAAAAATTCTAGAAAAGGCAGCTTCCTCTCAGCTCTTTAGAGTCTCATAACGGCACCTACTCACTGCAGAGAATCCTTTGGTGAGCAAGTGATGTAATGGTAGATTTCTAAAAATATGTTTTGATGAAGAAACAAACTCTGAATGTGAGTACATTTTCAGCAAATAATTTTATTTTTTTGGTGAACTACCGATTTTTCAATGGTCGATGCTGATATTGATATCTAGAAAGCAGTGTCGTCAATGACCGATATAATGCAATTTAGTTATTGCAAATGAAATGTACTGTACACAAACATACTTGCTGAAAATGAAACATATTTTTCAAAGCATCTAATGGCGCTTTTCCACTGCGTGGTACGGCTCGGCTCGGCATGGCTCAGTACAGTACGACATGGCACGGCTCGGCTCGCTTTGCGTTTCCACTGCAGTTCAGTACCGCTTTAGAGTGGGCGGGATTATTCACATGTCGTTATAGTTGCGCCGCCACTATTGCCGCGACTCCTGACAAACATTTTCATTTTCCATCAAGCTCGCTAGATCTGCTCCTCTGCTATCAACGAGAGGAACGTCTGTACTTCCTCAACAGACAATGAAACTTTAAAAAGGGTGCGCTTGTTCAAAACAGTTGCGTTCGATCCTTCGCTGGCTGTGCTGATTTAAATCTAGCGGTTCTGTTGTGTTTGTGTCGCAAGTTCAGTGACGCAGGTAGTGACTATTCTCTCCGGCCAATCTGTGATCAGCAGAGTTTACACGTCACGTTTTGGTAATGGTACGGTTCACTTGGAACCTCAACCGAGGTGGTACTAAAAAAAGTACCAGGAACCAGGTACTGTACCCAGTGGAAAACCCCCCAAAAGTGAACCGTACCAAACCGTACCGTGCCGTACCATGCAGTGGAAAAGCGCCATAATGCTCACTTGAATTAGCTCTAGATCAGTGGTGTCCAAACTGTCCTGCAGAGTTTAGCTCCAATCCTAATTAAACACACCTGAACCAACTAATCAAGGTCTTACTAGACATACTAGAAAGTTCCAGGCAGGTGTGTTGAGGCAAGTTGGAGTTAAAATCTGCGGTACAAAGGCCCTCGAGGACCGAGTGTGGACAACCCTGCTCTAGAACATTAGAAATGACTTTTTGGTGCTTTGTACTGTAAGTCTGTCTGAAAGTAGTTTTCTTGGTATCTTAGCATCTCAAGTAAGATGCAATTGTACTCTTGGCGCTTTTCCACTGCGTGGTATGACTCGGCTCAGTACGGCACGGCACGGTTTGCGTTTCCACTACAGTTCAGTACCGCTTTAGAGTAGGCGGGATTATTCACATGTCGTTATAGTTGCGCCGCCACGACTCCTAAAAAAAACTTTTTCATTCCGCGTCGCCCCATCAAGTTCTCGCTGGATCTGCTCCTCTGCTATCAACGAGAGGAACGTCTGCTCTTCCGCAACAGACAACAACACTTTTTGATTGTTAAAAAAAGTTGCGTTCGATCCTTCACTGGCTGTGCTGATTTAAATCTAGTGGTTCTTTTGTGTTTGTGTCGCAAGTTCATAGGTAGTGACTATTCTCTCCGGCCAATCCGTGATCAGCAGAGTTTACACGTCCCGTTTTGGTAACGGTACGGTTCACTTGGAACCTCAACCGAGGTGGTACTAAAAAAAGTACCATGTACCAGGTACTGTACCCAGTGGAAAACCCCCCAAAAGTGAACAGTACCGAGCCGTACCGTGCCGTACCATGCAGTGGAAAAGCGCCATATGTCCCAATTTGTTTGAGAAAAGGAAGTTCTACATAGAACCATTCACTAGCGATCGCCTCCAGATAGCAATGTTGTCCAATTTGCTGTAACATGTGGCAAACTACTGTTGCGACAGTGTGAAGCCGCAGTTTTAAAATTCAGTAGACGAGTTTGCTCTCTAGCTCGTAGAATGATGCTGCCTTAAATGGTTTATACATGGAAAGGTTTACTGAGTCCATCAAAGCGGATGTACCCTGCAGAGATGATGCACACTGTTTGAGGGATTACATCAACTAGGCCCTACTTAAGAGGCAGCCAATAGTTGGCCACAGTGAACTCCTACCAAGAGCATGTAGAAAGGGCTGTAGAAAGCCACTCGACAAGTGCAGACAACTTGTTGCCCCTGGCACATAGATATTACTGGCAGAGAAGGAAGGAGGAGACGGAAGAAAGGTATGCCTCTCCAGATTACAGTAAAACTAGCACTTGTGATGTCCTCACCTGCACCTGATCCTGTTCCAGCAGCACCTATCTCTGCTGCCCCTGTGTCAGTCTTCTCTGGTCCAGTGATGTTCACCTCTGGTCAAGAAGAGCTCAAAGTTCCTCCCATTGTGTCAGTATTACAAACGCCAGTAAGGCTCCCTGAGTTTCTGTTTACCATCTCTTGAATTTGACAAATAATAATCTAAAACAAATTTAAGTGAGCTTTATAAATAATCAAGCAAATATTTATTGAAACAAAAACCAAAACAAACTGAACAAAATCACACTGAACTGAACCAAAACAAAACAAAAACAAACCAAAACGAAATGAAACAAGACAAAACAAAACAAAACAAAGCATCCAACAACACAAACTTTAAACTTTGAAGATCATTACAACGAACAGGCCTGTTATCCTTTCCTCAGTAGCTGAAAAACAGCAAAGGCATTTACATAGAGCAGTAACGTAGAGCAGCAAAAATCAATTAAGCAACTTCTGAACCTGCAACCTTTCACATGTAAAGCAAGAAGCGTACCCCTAAACCACAACATCCCTCATGAAGCTAAAATCCTGAAATTGCCTCTGGTAAAGTGCCTGTGTGAACTGACGCTGCTTTAATTACCTCCACACTGATGAGACTTTCAATCACGTATTGTACATCCAATTGTTCAGCTATATCTCAGTGCACATCATATTTCACCCTCAGCACTCCTACATCCTGCGGCCTTTTACTCTAGAGACTCCAATTATTACAGCAGGGAAATTAGTCGAGAAAAATGAGAGTACAAAAAAAATCAAGAGGAAATGGATAATTATTTGCCCTTTTTTAAGCAGTAATTTGCTTTAGTCATATTTTTTGTCTTTTAACTTATAAAATCTTCTGACTGAAATATAATTTTACTCAACAAAAATAATGCTTTGGTTGATAATGTAAAAATGTGTCAAACTGTAACAGACTAAACCTTTGTTTTCAAGCATTTTAAACATGAATTATACATATAAAAGATTATCAATATCAACATAGCAATGATATAAATCATATAATAATAAGTTTACTTAAGTGTTTGCTTGGTATTGAGACACTATTACAATATATTACTATTATAACTAAATGAAAATGAGAAATGTTGCCTTGTCAAATAGCTGAAATAAGTTTAAAATACATTTGATTAAAATTATATAATTTTCATTATTATGCATCATTTGCCTTGTATTTGCTTTTGTTATAAAAAAAAAATATATAAATATCTCAACAAACATTTTCAAAAATAATTTTGTTGCAGAGATTAAAACTGCTCAAGCAAAGCACAGTTTCCACACAAATACTGTGCTCCAAAACGCACACATACAGTATTTCACATGATCACACTTGTCAAGAGAGTAGCTTTATAAACCCTTCAAAACTCTCATGTGGCTTAACACAAAATTTTACCCATGCATGAGGATGCTGGCACACGGCTACGCCATTTCATCAAACAACTCAAACAAGGGGACTGTAAGGCGATGGAATCTCCTGAAATAAGATGGCGAGATGGTTTACAGTCTCTGTATAACTGCATGTGAATAAATCCACAAGGGTCTGCAGGGCAGGTCAGCAGTATGAGATGGGAATTCAGACTCTGCCTGCAAGTGCGAGTGCGAGTGGGCATGTCTATGTGTGAGTGTCAGGAAAGGCCATGACAGACGTGCACTGGTGCATTTAGCCTGGCCCTGAGTTACACTATGTCATTGAGACCTGTCATTAGCTCATGCAGAGCACAGCTGAAAGAGAGCGAGAGCCTGGGGGTACAGATTGTGAGTGTGCGTCCCAGACTTCACGTGTGTGTGTGCAAAAGCCAGAGAAAAGCACAACATATTAACACTCTTAATCTTCTTCTGCATGTCGGTGAGGGACTGTTTCATGGTTATTACTTCTGTTCTTTAGGGGAAGATCTGCTCGGTGATGAGATGTAACAGCTAAGGTAAAACATTTCCTGTGATTGGAAAATGGTGGATTGTGGGAGGGGGATGTGGAAACCTGTTATGACCTCCTTAATTTTTCAACCAGGGTGGAAACGCCACCCAACTATAAAGATCATAGTGCATTGAAAAGGTATATATGCACCACATACAGAATATCATCTCCCAGTAGACAAGATGAGATGCATTGTAAAGATACATTGATTTCATTACACCACTGCACTGGAAACATCTACACCTTTTTATATTCAAGGCTGAAAGGTGGACATCAAAAAAAAATTGTTTTATTACTTCTAGTTGTTTTTTTTATTTTTTAGTGGAAATACTGATACAGATTTGTCTATCCTGTCTGGATTGACAATGTTCGGTTCGCCCTTTTAAGCACCTGGCAGCTGAGATGACTTTGAAGATGTTGTTTTGTCATTTGGTTGTACTTCACCTGCACAAATGTTTTTGTTTTAAATTGTAACACACCTCTGTGTCCACCGGATGTCTCTATAATAAAGGAAGTAAGCACACTCTCCCTGATGTGAGTCACTTATTGCAGTTTACAACATTTGTAAGCAGGTGTCCATGCTGTTGTTTGGATCTCTGTGTCTCAGTGCTCAACTAGTCAGACAGACCCAGAGTGCAGCGAATTCTAATTGAGTGTAACATTAATTAAAATCGGGGCTCGACTAATGCTATTAACTAATATTTGTATTCTATTAGTCAGCACACTGTGGATGATTTACTCAGCTTTATATAAACATAGCCAGCAAATTAGCTTCCAGTCTAGATATCTTCATCTGCGGATTTTATAGATCGTTGTATCCTGTCCTGAGTGTCTATATAAGAAGAAAAAAAAGCTTGATACACATTACTTCATCTCAAAGTAAGGCGACCAGACTTCTGAAAAGAAAAAAAAAATTAACAGGGTTCTGCGCTATTCAGAATTTAACTGAGAATGCCTTTTAAAACACAATTCAATTCCTGAATTTGAACTTAGGTAGCAAACAGGATGCAGAAATGCAAGGAAGCAAGATATTCTGAGAAATGTATAATAACTGTATTATAAAATGAACATACAGTATGTATATATACACATTTGAACCACAAACTCAAAAGTTTAAGATCAAATTTAATTCTTGGCTTGATGAAACCTTGTTTGAAAGTTTTTTTTTTTATTTAAAAAAAGCTTCAGGTTTTTTCCTTAGAGATAGAAGGATTAGGTATATTAAACAGAATGATAGATAGAACAATAGAATGACAGACAGAAAGACAGATAGACAGAAAGATGATAGATAGATAGAATGATAGACAGAACAATAGATGGAACAATTAGATAGATATAGAATGATAGACAGAACAATAGATGGAACAATTAGATAGATAGATAGATAGATAGATAGATAGATAGATAGATAGATAGATAGATAGATAGATAGATAGATAGATAGATAGAGAATGTTACATAGAACAATAGAAAGATACAGTACATAGACAGAAATATAGAATAGATAGAACGATAGACAGAATGACAAACAGAACAATAGAACAATAGCTAGATAGAATGATAGATAGCTAGATAAAATGATAGAACTATAGATAGAATGATAAAATGATAGACAGAATGATAGATATATTTCCTGTGTTTAATTCGTTTGGATTGCAATTTATTAAATTCCTCTTCCTGTCATTCCAAATCAGTTTCCTGTGGGTGTGGCTAATTCAAGTCAAATTCACACTCATGAACTGAAAGTAAGACAGTTAAGAATTTAGCATCACAAATGGGGTAGTTAAATCACAACACTCCCAGAGACTAATGAAGCCACAGGTTTGTTACCTGAAGTGACCCTGCCATAAAGGCTATTCTCGTGTCATAAACCCTGCCTGGGTTAGTTGCGCCCTGCTGGCCAAGAGGAGGACATTCCTAGACCACTGGGATGGAAATTATAAACGGGACTGAGGTAAAGCTCTGGCTCGGCCATATCCTTTGGCGCAGACCAAGCCTTAAGCCCTTCCGGCTCCAAGTCCATTGGCTGCTTGCCCGGCCATGGAAAGGAAGCCTGACCAGGCCGCCCTTCCCGCATCAGCTTTGTAAACCAGCCTCCTTGTGCTGGCATGAGCTGTGGTACAAGGCCATATGTCCGCTAGCGCGAGAGTGTCTCCTTACATCTGCTCCTACCATAACCCCCTGCCAAGGGCCGGTCGGCCTGGACCGCTTTTGCTTTCTTCCTCACCAGCCTGCTTTCCACTGCTTATTTCCATAAATATGCGTTTTATCTGCTTGCTGCTTTTATAATCTAATCACCAAGCTGACAGAGAAAACATAAAAATCTTTTTTAACATACAAACAAACATGTAGATTCAAAGTAACACAGAAACATTTGTAAATGTGAAAATGTTTTAGCATTAGCATGCATGATCACACACTATAGCTCAGTGCAAGGCAAACACACAGAAGCTGCACATAAATCTATCCACTATACACAATATAATGCTCAAAGAGGACAACAGATAGCCATCTGAAAGGCCCGAACAGGTCTCTCTCATTGGTTAAAACGATTGTGGTCAGCTCTGACAGGCCCTATCACTTTCACAGCCTAGTAAGAGATTTGCTCTCCTGTGGGAAGCAAATGTGCTTTGATTATCTGTCACAGCTTCCATGTTTCTTCTTATCAGCTGGATTACGCACAAACCCAAATGCCTTAATCCTTCATATCAAGACGGTGCCACAAAGGTAATATGGCAAACCTAATCAAGACTTTATTAGGATAATATCATTAACACAAAAGGATAATTACATAGTCTTCTGTGCATAGATTGCAAAGGCTTTTGATATTCAGCCTCTTTAATTGAGAGTGTCTTAAGGAGAGCACGATAGCTGGCTGCTTGATCCTTATTGGTGTTAATGCCCAGTCAGATTCCATTTGTTTCTTCATTATGTGATGTTTCCAGTAAAGTCTGTCGAGCACAAAGAAGGGTAAAAATCCATTCTCGAGTCTCGGCGGAGATGAGGGCTGGATTATCAAGTGCTAAAGTTACACAAGATGAAGTTCGGGATGCTGCAAGCAGTTGCAAAGCAAAACTGCTCATGATAAAACTTATTTTTTTTCCCTTTTCTCTCAGACCTATCTGGCTCATATATTGATATTCTGACTGTACTAGTGCAATCAAAAGTGGTTGCTGTGGTATTTGTGATAAAAGTACCGAGGGACTTGTCATAGTAGAGAGTCAAATATCAAGTAATCCATACACAGATTCTAATGGCATCACGATGGTATAACATTTTCCTTTTTATTATTGGTGCTTGACGGTGGGGGAAAGGAAACCTTACCTCAGCATCAATTTCTGCAGATTACATACGCAACAAGCCTGTGAAAACAGGCTGACATTTAAATGCAAACCCCTCAAAACTTTGAGCCAAGTGGGTTTTGATGGCAACTTTGATGGCAAAAAAGGTCATCTTTGACAGTTGAAAACAATAACTGTAGGCAAAAATGGCTGAATTTGGTCAGTGCAATAAATAATTTATTAATAAACAATACATTAAGTTGAACTAATCAAAAATAGAAGTAATAATAATAATAATAAGTTGGGATTATATATATATATATATATATATATA